>NW_027419063.1:0-162903 GCF_009905375.1 Apium graveolens
TGGTATTCGATGTAGTGAATTCGTATTATCCGGATAGTGCGATATGCTGAGAAGTATCCTCACGATGTAGAATAAATATGATTAATTAATTAATCATATTTAATAAATTAGAGAATTTATATAAATAATGATAAATAGTTTTATTATTATTATTTCTACTACCGGCTTAATATTGAACCTACAGGGTCACACCATAAAAAGAGAATGATTTAATGGTGGAGGAATTAATTAATAATGGCTGATAATATTATTTATGAAATAAATAATTAATGGCAAATTTAATAATTGATTAAATTAGATTTAATTGATTATAAATAATTAAGAAAGTTTTAATTATATTAAGAATTAATTTTTGGAAATAAATCAAGAGAGAGAATATTTCTAAAGTGTTTAGAAACAGGATTAATAATTAAAAGGTGTTTAATTATTAATGAGAATAATAATGGGTTAATAAATATAATATTTTATGGGAAAATTCAGCTGAAAATTTGCCTATAAATATACTATTATAAACCCTATTTTATTCTAACCCAAATTTTCAGAAAACCTAATTCTCCACCTCCTCCTCTCCTTAGCATCGTTTTCTTGGTGGATACCGGTGGAGTGCCACGTTTGAGGAGCAGCTGCTAAGGATCTCCGATCGTTGCTTTTGGATCGCTATTAAAGGTTAGTAATCGATTCATATGTTTTAATCACAATTATTGCTTTTATTTGGATCGCTATTAAAGGTAGTAATCGATTCATATGATTCTGTCAACAACAGATTTCTATCTGTAAGAAAGGGTTATTAAGTGACGCCTCTTGACAATGCTCCACCGATGGGAATCATTGATTATGATTATGATTTGAAATATTAATTTAAAAGGAAGAATATCTTTATAATATGATTATGATTGTAACGTAATACAATCCCTCTATAATTAATAATATCAAGTAGTAATTGGCCAATGACACAAGGGGCTTGTGTCGGTCATAGCCTTCCAACATGATAGAAAAGAACTTTTATATTTTAAATCATTATCGGTTCGTGCTACAGCCGAGGGCTTTGATTTCGAAATAAGAAATACTTGTCTATTACATAGAGATGTGTACATTGAATAAGAATCTAAAGGTCAGTAGTGCCACAGCCGTGGGCCGTGGAGACTGATTCAAATGTACGGAATGTTGGGTTAGACTTGACTTAGAATATTGAGTTTGTCATGCCACAACCGTGACTCAATTATTCAAGAGGCTAAGTTTGATTAGGGAATAACATAAGATGTAATTGACAAGAGTTGTCTGCCTATTGAACATTACATGGAGGTCCGTGCTACAGCCGGGGTTGTGTAATGGAATGTAGGATCCCTATTCCCACTAGCATTATGAATGCTTAATTTTCACGTAGGGGGTTGAATAAATTAGATAAACTAGTGGGAGCCACTTATGAATGAAGACCCGATTCATATAGTTTTTAAAATGAAATTGAATATTTGCTAAGTGTTGTTATGTATTTATTATTTACAGATTTACAATATACATTATATCTTCTGCACTATCACTCAGGAGCATACTGGATGCTCACAAGTTGACTGGTCCTAATTATGCTGACTGGCTTCGAAACTTGAGAATTGTTCTCAGGATAGAGAAGCTGGAATACGTGATTGACTCACCTAAGCCGACTGAACCTGCTATTGATGCACATAATGATGAACATGTTTGTGTATCATAAATGGGTAGATGATGCAAATGTTGCTCAATGCATCATGCTAGCTTCCTGAACATAAGCTACAGAAGCAACCTGAGATCTATGGATGCTCACACTATCTCATGCATCTACAAGAGTTGTATATGTGGCAGGGACGACAGCTCGATATGAGATATCGAAGGAGCTGTTCGGTTGTAGGATGTCTGAGGGATCATCTGTGAATGACCATGTACTAAGATGATCAATTTGACTTGAACGTCTTGGACAACTTGGTTTTGCCATGGATGGGGAGCTGAGCCAAGACTTGGTCTTGCAATCGCTTCCGAGTTCGTTCTCCGCAGTTTGTTGTGAACTTTCACATGAATAAGTTGGATGTCAACCTGCCTGAACTCCACAACATGTTGAAGACTGCGGAATCGAATTTTCCCTAGAAGAGTTCTGTTCTTCTAATTGGTGAAGGTTCCAATCCTAAGAAAAGGAAGAGGAACCCTTCCAAGAAGAAGAAAGTAGGTGAAGAAAAGTCGGTTCCACCAAAAGCTGAAGACCCCAAGAGCAAAGTTGTTTGCTTTCATTGTAACAAGGTGGGGGCACTGGAAGAGGAACTGCAAGGTTGACCTTGCAGAATTGAAGAAGAAAGAAGAAGGGTAGTGATACTACCGCTTCTGATTCAGGTATGTTCATGATAGAAGTGAATATGTCATTAAATCAAATTTCTACTTGGGTATTAGATACCGCCTGTGGTTCTCATATCTGCAATTTGTTGCAGGGACTAAGGAGAAGTAGGACTCTTGAGGAAGAGGAGGTGATTCTACTGATGGGAAATGGAGTAAGAGTTGCTGCTAAAGATGTAGAAATCATTTCATTTACATATGCCTACGGGAAAGACTATTGTTTTAAATAATTGCTATTTTGTTCCCATCGATTGTGAGGAATATTATTTCTATTCCCATGTTAGACTTGGATGTATTTTCATTTATTATTGAGAATAATGAATGTTCTATTCTTAGAGATAATATTCTTTATGGACGTGGTACTTTAAATAATGGTCCGTATAAATGTGATATAATTTACTTCAGATTGAACAAACTAATAAAAGAAAAGGGATGATGAAAATCTCACTTCATTGTGGCACTGCAGTCTCCATTTAGTAGACATGGAGAGAGGGCTGCAAATTTGCTAGGAATGGTACACACAGATGTATGTGGACCAATGTCTACGCAAGCCATGGGTGGATTTTTATACTTCATTACTTTCATGGATAATAGATCTAGATTCGGATATGTGTTTGATGAAACACAAGTCTGAAGCCTTTGAAAAGTTCAAAGAGTATAAGTATGAAGTGGAGAAACAAACCAAACATAGTATTATAATTCTTCGATTAGATCGAGGTGGTGAATACTTGAATGGAGAGTTTCTGGATTATCTCAAAGTAAATGGTATAGTCTCTCAGTGGACGCCTCCAGATTGGTATCTGAAAAGAGAATCGAACTCTGTTAGACATGGTTCGTCCATGATGAGCTATGCGAATCTTCCAATATTCCTATGGGGTTATGCATTGGAAACCTCAGCATATTTACTGAATAAGGTGCCTTCCAAATCTGTTCCTCAAACTCCGTATGAGATATGGAAAGAAAGGAAACCGAGTCTTAAACACGTTAAGATTTGGGGATGTCCAGCTTATGTCAAGTAAGTTGACCCAGATAAGCTGGAATATCGATCCGTAAAATGTAGTTTTGTGGGATATCCTAAAGAGACTTTAGGGTATTACTTTTACAACCGATCATCGGGTGTTTGTCTCCAGACATGCTACCTTCTTGGAAAAGGAGTTTATCCTTGAAGGAAACAGTGGGAACAAAATTGAACTTGATGAAGTTCAAGAAGCACAAACTACTACGGATCAAGTGGAAACACCTGTTCTGACTGAACAACCTTCTGTGGAACAGCCCATTCGTAGGTCAGGGAGAGTGTCTCGCCAACCTGAGAGGTAATATGGCCTTGTCATTGAGAATGACAATGAGTTGTCGATCATTGATGATGATGACCATGTGACCTATAATGAGGCTATGAGTAGTGTTGACTCAGAGAAATGGCATAGTGCCATGAAATCCGGAATGAAATCTATGTATACGGGATACAAAAGAATGATTAGAGCAGATGGCCAGGTGGAGACCTTAAGGCCAGGCTTTTGGGAAAAGGATTCAAACAAAGGCAATGGATTGACTTTGATGAAACCTTTTACCTATAGCCCTGTTAAAATCAGTTCGGATTTTGCTTGCGATTGCTGCTTACTACGACTATGAGATCTGGCAATTAGCCAGATGGTTTTCTTTCCAAGAGAAATGAAAACCTAGTGTGTAAGCTGCTGTGAATCATATGTGGTTTAAAGCAAGCTTCTCATAGATGGAACATCCGTTTTGATGAGACAATCAAAGAGTTTGGTTTTATGAAAAACGTAGATGAACCATGTGTCTACAAAAGGGTTAGTGGGAGCGCGATAACATTTCTTGTGTTGTATTGAATTAGAGTTGACACACATAACAACATAGCAGACCCACTCACAAAGCTACTTTATGAAAGTCACTTTGATCGTCATAAAGACAAGATGGGTATTAGTCACTTTACGATTAGTTCATAACTGAACTCATCATCACCATGGGTTCCGATGAAAGCATGGTATAATAAACTAAGTCTTTATAAACTGGATAAATAATCAAGTATGTAATCAAGAGTATTAGGTTCAACAATAAAGAAAACAAGCATCCAAGATTACAACTTAAGCAAAGAATCACAAGTAAAACAAGTTCTTCTTCTCCTTCGTTGAATTTGTGCTATTAGGTCTTCTCTTTGTCTTCTTCTTAGTCTTTGTTCTTAAAAACATCTTTAAAGAGTCTTTATATAGTAGCCCAAACCATCCAAAAGCCCAGCAAATTGATCTTCTATTTAGAATCAGGATTTCTGGAAAATGTCCTAGCGCGGCCGCCCTGGGATCCGGCGCGGCCGCTCTGTGTATGGCGTGGCCAATCCCAAGTCTAGCGCGGCTTCGCTGAGCTTTTGGAAAATTTGGATTTTTCTTCTTCACTTGTCTTCTCTTGTTGGTTTCTTCGTGCACTCAACCAAGGCTCCATCCTAACACTCTTTCAAGCATCAATCATGCAATTTACAGACCTTCTTCTGATTATGCCCTGAAATGCAAAACACTACGAAAAATGCATCAAATACACAAACAACTTGAGTACAAAATACCAATTCGAGGCTTTATGATGTGTTCTAAGTGGATATAAATGCCACTTAACAGGACTATATATGAGGATTGTAACACCCCCAGATCCGGGGTCGGGGATCCGGGTTGTCACGGTCCTTCTTTCCACAATATCACTTCCCTTAATTAATAATAAATAACCTCATGCTGTGACCCCACACTAACACACACCACAACCCGTTATAGTCTCAGAGATGAAATTGAAATAAGTACAAGTCTTTGAATCCACAATTTAAAATTATTACAACCCAAAATGATTACTTGATAATTTACAGTTAATTGCCATTATCTGCCACAAGTTATAATTATACATAATTGGATTCTCAAAAGTAGATGGTCTAAACTACAATGGATCTACCTCTGCAGCTATAGCAGCTACAATATCAGCGAGAAGACGCGGGACGCTTCCCACGCGCTTGCGCTGGGTCTGCTGGAGTCTGGCCATCTCTCCTAACTGTTGTTGTGTGATGAAGAAATAAAGCAAGAGTGAGCCTTACAGCTCGCAAGATAATATGTAGTGATAACAATAATACCAGTATCTAAACGGATACTTACCAAAATCTTTATCGAGTGTAAGATAATTACTTACTAGATATAAGTAAAAACAAGGAATGAAGTTACCAATACTTCCCCACACTTATATCATTTATAAATCTACTTGAACTATCACCGTTCAAAGTATAATAAAATTCACGAGGTCATCCCATAGATGAGACCACAAATAACTTGAAAATATTTGATCTTTGAAATATTTTGAAAAGAAATGAAGTTACGAGATACTTCATTCAATGGATACACCAATAAAATGTTTGACCCTGTCAATGCTTCGGCAACCACCCATTAGTAGCCTTTCGATCGAAATGCTACGGGTAGTGTTGCAGAATTATCCAAATGGATGATGAACTCATTACGGGAGTTTACCGCGCCAGGAAGACCACTTACGATGATCAGTCGTAGTAGTACAACCCCACCATTTTCTACATGTAGAGGAGAACCTGTCGGATTTACTTGTCAACCGAACACTGAACTCCTAAGGAATGGACCGCCTTAGCGGAACTTCCAGGCCATTTGGGCCAATATAATAAGGCTGGGCCGGCGCTACTCGACCACTTACGCCACTCCTAGTTCAGATGAAATCCATGACTCTGAAACGTAAAGCTCGTTTCCCCCTTTCCCCAAGTAGAAACTTGTTGATACGGCTCCACCAAGAAGTCGTATCTAGTTGGAAAGGAAAACTCACCGATATTTCCCAGGCGATGCCTGTTAATGGATTAACTTGTTCCAAGAATTTTACTTCCCGAATATTGGGTAAGTAATCAAAAACTCTTTTACCAAGACAGCAACCTTGTTGCGAATATAAAACACACCACCGAGCCGGATCCCCCATGTTTTGAGCGAGTATTTAAGTCTCCTTTTTAAAAGGAAGATCTTAAATATAAAAATAGTTTTGGGATCCGCTCTAACTTTTGAAAATCATTTTAAAGACTCGAAAACACTTTAAAGAGTGTTTGGAGTAAAACTGATTTAATGAAGTAAATCAGTCCCCAGAATATTTAGAAAATGACTGAATATTATTATTTAAATAATATTCCCATAAAAAAATAATCTTTATAAAATAATTGAAGTAGAAGTATTAAAACTTATACTTGAAATGAATAGCAAATAATCAAAGATATACTTATACGAAAGTAATATCTTTATTTGAATAATCAAAAATAAGTTTGATTATCGACACCTTATTCTTTAATAAAATAAAGAATATATCTCAGCAAATAATCGGAGTCATAGATCCTCAAATGAATATTCAAATAATATTCAATAAATAAAATAAGCTGAGTCATAATACCTCGAATGAATATTATAAATAATATTCATTAAATAAAATAAAGGAGTCATACATCCTCAAATGAATATTCAAATAATATTCAATAAATAATGTAAAGGAGTCATACGCCTTCGAATAATATTCGGAATAATATTCAAATAATAAAATAAAAGGAGTCATAAGTCCTCGAATGAATATTCGTAATAATATTCATTAAATAAAATAAAGTTATCGAATAAACCTTATTCGGTTAATAGTTTGGAAAACTATAACCATATATATATATAAATATATATATATATATATCCATATCCATATTAAATCTACTCGGGATCCTCGACTCCCGGTTTTAGAAAATATTTTCACCTTTGGGTCCCTATACTAAGGGTATATGCAAGATACAACTATCCTCTAGCATAGGTATTATCAAATAAACCAACAGATATATATCTCAAGAATATAAAACAGGCATGCATATATACCATATCACATGCTACAATATATCGCAACATTTGCTAAATAACAATCATGCAATATCACAAGATAATGCATATACATACATTTACATCACAACAACAGTGTATCGGATAGAATACTTGCCTGAGCGACTTGGGGGTGAGAAAGGCTCGGGACGAGTCTGGCAACCTATAAACAACAAGTAAGTTGGAATTAAACCAAAATCACTTGTAAGTCTATGCTTTAACTAACTTAGACTCTAACGCTTGTTTTACGCTCACCGATTCGCTTAAGTCACTCGGGTACCCTCGGCTCCATCATTTTTAATAATTTAATCTTTACGAGTTTTAAAGCGATTCCTTCGCGAATGACTTACCAACTGCCTAACACACTTACCATAAATGTTTCACACATTAATTAATCCTTTTTGGTCTTTAACCTACATTCCAAAGTAAGGCGAGGGAAAAAGTTTCGTTCGCGAAACGCCGTTACTTGAAACGGTCGTTTCTCCTAAACCGTAAATCGGAATCGGACGAACTACATATCAAAACGAAGCTCGTAACATGAGCTATCTAAACATGGCAGTGGTCACAATTTAACAGGGGGTTCTCGGGTCCTAATGCTATGCACAAAACAGCCCAAAGAAAATCGGACATTACGACGGCTATGTTTACGCGATTTCCCATTTTTAAAACTACCCACAATCATCACAAACCATCCTCAAATCCACACACATCAAACACCCATCCTTACCACATCATAACAATCCCAAACAATTCAATATTACTCATTCATACATATGCTTAACCTAACTTTAATCATGCTTTAAGTTTCTTTAAATCAAAACCACTAAATTATCATTTCATTTCACCACCATTCCAAATCTCAACTCTAAACATAACAACAAGATACCATAACATCTTACTCATCAAAATCACTTTATAATATATATGAACCTAGGGTTTGAAAGTGGTATACCTTCCTTGGATTGGTGGGTGAAGCTAGGAAGCCTTAATAAGCTTGGAGTAGTCTTAAGAAAGCTTGGATCTTCAAGAAAACAAGAAAAAAAACTCAAGTTAAAACTTGAAAACACTATTCATTGTCTTCTCCAATGATTAAATCAAGAAGCTAGAGAAAGAATTTGTGGCTTAAACTTATGATATAGCCATTACTAAGCATAAAGAAGGTTAGGGAATTTTCTTACCAATTAAGGATGCTTTGATCTTGATTTTGGAAATTCTAAGCCTTGCAAAAAGAAGAAAGCCGAGAGCAAACAATGAAGAACAAGGCCTTGGTTGATTTTTTGATTTTGATGAAATGATTTGCTAGTTGGTTGACTTGTTTTTGTTTTCCATTTAGCAAATTACCACCTTGTCCTTGAATTTGTGTGGTCCTTAATCAACCACACCTCCCTTCTTCCATGTCATGCTTATGTCACCCTTGTGATGTCATCCTTCCTTCCTTGTCTCCTTTCTATTGGTTGGATGACATCACTCCCATTAAACCCTTTGATTAGCTTCCTAATCGATTGCCTAATGACCGCTGATCTGTTATGCGGTTCGCTTAACTTTCGTTCTCGTTTATCGTTTGAAGGATCATACCCGGGATCTTATTACTTAGGTTCCCTTGACCTTTCTCAATACATTATATTCCTTTTTATGATCCTCTATTATAATCCTTTAATTTAAATCCTTTTTATCCTGTTACCTTATACTCAATTCTCTCCGTATCTTGTGGATTTCCGGGAAAAACCAAAGTGTTCGGAATTGGGTTCTGACGATATTTACATACACTTATATACTTCATATAGTACTAATAAAATCCCAGAATATCCATAACAGAACCCCTACATAGTGTGGCGCGAAAAGTTTTCTCATTCAGCTAAAACACTATTCACAAGGGTTACAAAAAGTTGAAAAAAAAATTTTGGGGTTATTACAGTCTCCCCTCCTTAAAAGGATTCCGTCCCGGAATCAAACAGAAAACAATTGGGGGTACTTTTCTAGCATTACGCTCTCTAGTTCCCAAGTCGATTCTTCCACATTATGATTCTGCCATAGTACTCTGACTAGCTTGATCACCTTGTTCCGAAGCACCTGCTCCTTCTTATCCATAATCCTTACTGGCTTCTCCACGTAAGTTAGATCTGGCTGCATATCCACCTGCTCGTACTCCACTATGTGCCTGGCATCTCGATGATACCTCCTTAGCATTGACACGTGGAACACATTATGAACTTGTTGCAAATTAGGGGGTAGGGCTAGCTCGTAAGCTAACTTTCCAATCCGTCTTAATATCTCAAAAGGTCCAATGTATCTTGGGCTTAGTTTTCCTTTCTTTCCGAACCTCATTAATCCCTTCCAAGGGGATACTTTCAACAGTACTAAGTCCCCTACCTCATATTCCTTGTCCTTTCGGGCTAGGTCTGCATATTTCTTCTGTCTGTCTTGGGCTGCTACAAGTCGCCCTCTGATAAGATCCACTATATCTTTGGTCCTTTGGACCACTTCGGGTCCGAGCATCTTCCGCTCTCCTACTTCATCCCAGTATAAGGGAGATCGACACCTTCTTCCGTACAAGGCCTCATAAGGCGGCATCCCGATGCTAGCATGAAAGCTATTGTTATAAGAAAACTCGATCAACGGCAGGTGATCATCCCAACTTCCTTTAAGGTCTATTGCACAGACTCTCAACATATCCTCTAGTGTCTGGATGGTCCTTTCACTCTGTCCATCCGTCTGGGGATGGTACGCGGTACTCATATTTAACTTGGTCCCCGCACATTCCTGAAAGCTCCTCCAAAATCTGGAGTTGAACCTTGGGTCTCGGTCTGAGACAATGGACGCTGGGACTCCATGTCGCGTCACTATTTCCTTAAGGTAAATGTCCACCAGTCTATCGACTGTATATCTCTCATTGATAGGAATGAAATGAGCTGACTTTGTCAATCGGTCTATAATTACCCAAATGGCGTCGTGATTGGCTTTCGTCCTTGGCAAGCCTACAACAAAATCCATCGCTATCTGTTCCCATTTCCATTCGGGAATCTCCAGGGGTCGCAAAAGTCCACTGGGTCTCTGGTGCTCTGCCTTCACTCTTTGGCAAGTTAAACACTTGTTCACCCATTCTGCTACGTCCCTCTTCATGTTGGGCCACCAGTAATATTCCTTCAAATCCCTATACATCTTGGTACTTCCTGGGTGAATGGAATACCTTGAACTATGGCTTTCATCCAAAATCTCATCTTTAAGTTCTTGAACATTCGGAACCCAAATTCGGTAGGAGTACCTCATTATCCCTTTATCATCTTTCTCAGTATGGATCTCTTCTCCAGTCATTGACTTTCTGTCTTCATTCATTATTTTCTCTTGGCACAATCTGATCTTTTCCAGTAATTCTGGCTGCATTGAGATCTCAAAAAGCTTTTCAGTTCCGGTTCCGGTTACCTTTACCTCTATTTCCATTTTCTCAAAATCCCTTATCAACTCTTCCGAGGTCGTTATCATTCTGAGTCTTTCCTTTCTACTAAGGGCATCAGCCACCACATTGGCTTTCCCTGGATGATAGAGAATCTCACAATCGTAGTCCTTGATTAGTTCTAACCATCTCCTCTGGCGCATGTTGAGCTCTTTCTGCGTAAATATGTACTTGAGACTCTTATGGTCTGTGAAAATCTCGCACTTCTCTCCATACAAGTAGTGCCTCCAAATTTTTAAAGCAAATACTATTGCTGCGAGCTCAAGGTCATGAGTAGGATATCTAACCTCGTATTCCTTCAATTGTCTTGACGCATACGCAATAACTTTTCCGTGCTGCATAAGCACACATCCTAATCCTTTGTGCGACGCGTCACTATATATCACAAAATCTCCTTTTCCATCCGGCAATGCCAGTACCGGAGCCGTTATCAACCTTTTCTTTAATTCCTGAAAACTGTTCTCGCATTTCTCCGTCCACTCAAACTTCTCTGTCTTACGAGTAAGTCGTGTCAAAGGGGCTGCGATCTTCGCAAAGTCCTGCACAAATCTACGATAGTAGCCGGCCAATCCTATGAAACTCCTCACCTCTGTGGGTGTGGTTGGCCTTTCCCAATTTGAGACTGCCTCTATCTTGGAGGGGTCGACCAATACTCCTTCTTTATTGATCACATGTCCTAAAAACTGTACTTCATTCCGCCAGAATTCACACTTCGAGAATTTGGCATATAACTGCTCCTCTCTGAGTATTCCTAGAGCTATCCTCAAATGCTCTGCATGTTCTGCCTCAGTCCTTGAGTAGATCAAAATATCATCGATAAAAACTATCACACACTTGTCCAAGTACTTCTTAAATACTCTATTCATTAAATCCATGAAGGCTGCTGGGGCATTGGTTAATCCAAAGGACATTACCAAGAACTCACAATGCCCATACCTGGTACGGAACGCTGTCTTGGAAATATCTTCGGGCTTAATCTTTAGTTGGTGATATCCAGTTCTCAGGTCAATCTTGGAGAAATAAACAGCATCCTTTAGCTGGTCGAACAGATCGTCTATTCTAGGTAATGGGTACCTGTTCTTTATGGTTAGTTTGTTCAACTCTCGATAGTCTATGCACAACCTCATGCTCCCATCTTTCTTCTTAACAAATAAAACTGGTGCTCCCCACGGAGACACACTGGGTCTTATCATACCCTTATCCAAGAGTTCCTGCAATTGGATAGCTAATTCCTTCATTTCTAACGGGGCTAACCGGTAAGGTGCTTTTGAAACTGGCGCCGTCCTTGGGGCCAACTCAATAGCAAATTCAATCACTCTATCGGGTGGTAATCCCGGAAGGTCTTGGGGGAATACATCTTCAAATTCGTTGACTACTGGAATATCTTGTAAGTTGGGCACCTCCTTCTGTGTGTCCACCACATAGGCTAGGTAAGCCTCACTTCCTTTTCGTAGCATCCTTCTGGCCTGAGCCATGGTCAAAAATTTCTGCGTCTGCCTCTTTCCTCTAAATATAATTTCTTTCTTCCCGGGGATATTTAACTTAACTTTCTTCCCTTTACAGTCTATCTGAGCATCGTTGCTAGATAGCCAGTCCATTCCCAAAATCACATCAAACTCCCCTAATTTAAAAGGAATCAGATCAACACTGAAAGATTGCTCCCCTATGCCTATCTCGCAGGCGGGGTGAATCTGGTTAACAGGAATAATCTCATGATTGGCTATTTCTACTTGCAAGGGTTCTATCAAGGGTTTAGCCTTAAGTCTTAACCTACGCGCAAAGTCCTTTGATATAAAAGATTTAGTTGCTCCCGAATCAAATAAAACATTTGCACTGACTGAATTTAGAGAAAGGGTACCTGCTATCACATCTGAATCTTTCATAGCATCCTGGACTGTCATGTTGAAAGTCCTCGCAGTAGGTGGCTTATTAGAAGCAGCCCTGCTTGCTCCCGAAGCTGCTGGTTTGTTCATTGGGCATTCTCTCTTCCAATGACCCTGGCGCCCACACTGATGACAAGTGGTGGTTGGAATGACGGCAGGGGCTGACGAAGGGCATTTGTGAGAATAGTGGCCCACTTGCCCACACTTAAAGCAGGTTACTGGCTTTCCTTTACACTCCCCAGTGTGATTCCTTCCACAAGTGTTACAGGTTGGCAATGGGGGTCGAGACTGGTTGGAATAGGACATTCTTGACTTCTGGCCGCCCTGGCTCACACTCACACTCATTGGTCGCTTAAACCCAGTGTTCCTTCCTGGTAGGGACACTGCTCCTCGATTAAACCTAGTTGGGAAGCTCCTTCCTGCGGAACCTCCACCCATGCTCATACTTTTCCTCTTTATTCCTTTCTTCTCTCTTTCCTTCTGCATCTGGTCACTTCCGACTTCTACAATCGTTGCTTTTTGCACCAGAGTGGCATAGTCCGTAAGCTCAAGGATTGCCACCCTATTCTGAATCCATGGTTTCAGTCCCTGCTGAAACCTCCTAGCTTTCTTTTCCTCAGTGCTCACAAACTCCGGCACAAACCTTGATAATTCAGTAAATTTCGCTTCGTACTCTGCTACAGACAAATCATTCTGCTTTAGCTCCAAGAACTTGAGCTCCATCTGGTTTTCCATAAACCTCGGGAAATACTTTCCCAGAAACAACTGACTAAATCTCTCCCAGGTTATAATAGCATCTGTCTCCATGTTTTTCTTGGCCTCCCACCAGTAGTTAGCTTCTCCTTTCAGAAGGTAGGTAGCAAATACAGTTTTCTGTGCCTCATCGATACTCAAAATCTCAAAAGATTTCTCCATTTCCTTTAACCATGCCCTTGCCTCAACTGGGTCGGCTGATCCGTGGAACTCAGGGGGCTTAAGGGACTTAAAAGCCCTGAAAGAGTTTGCCACAGCATTGTTACTTCCTTGAGGGGGTGGGTTGGGTTGACGTTCCAAATTCTGTCTTAGGAGTTGCATGAACTGGCTCATGGGATCCATGCCTGGGTTTGGTACTGGTTGCTCAACCTCGGTTTCTCCTTCTTCAGCCTCTACCTCGAATCCCTCAACATCATACGTTTCCTCTTCCTCTTCATACAGGGAGTCATCCTGTTCCACATAATCCTCATCTTCCTCTTCACTGTGATCTTGGTTTCTATTGTCCTGATTATGGCTTCCCTGGTCCTCAGACCCAGGGTTCGCCCTAGTTCCAATCTTTCTTGGCGGCATGATTCTGATAATAATAAAAACAATTATTGGGAAAAATTCAACGTTAGGTCACAATCATATACAACATTGTGCCTTGCACAGCTCTTATAATGGGGAGAACGTATATCGCAATTCTATTATTTTAAGAAAGTTCTAATACGAAGTGCAGTAATAACAATAATAAAACAGTGATCCCGTCACTATGGAACTGAACTGAAAGGAAACAAATATATACATAATGCGAGAATACATAGTTTGATCTGGTCAAAAGTACAACAGTGCTACAGTCATCTGTCCCAAAAGTGATACACAAGAGTCTATCTGTCTAGTCAGAAAAAGGGATGCTATATACAAGTCAACTATCCCGGAAAATTGGCTCTTACTAAGGCCTCGGCTAACTAGACAACTAGACTATTCCATCATCAATCCTGAATCACACACCCGAACGGGTCAGCTCCCAAACCCTTTCCATCGCACGACGGAAGATATAGTCGGCCTGCCGCCTGGAGATCCTACCATGCCTGTCCCCCTGGAGAGATCTGAGTCTCGCTCGGGACGTGAGCTCTATCCCTGTAAGCTCCCTCCTCAAGGATCGGGGTATAGAAGCCCTGGTCTCATAAGCTCGGGTACGCCTACCCGCCCTCTCTGCATCCAACTCCCTCCTGGCCTCATCCAGTCGGGCCTCGGCAACAGCCACTCGGGTCCTCAAAACATCCTGAACATATCCATGAGCTAACGAAGACTGCCTCTGGGCAGGGTCAAGAGGTGGTGAATCCGGAGCCGCTGAGGGTGCCTCCTCGGTCTGCCTAGGCTCGGAAGTATGGGTCTCTGAGCTGTCATCATCAGGAATCCAAGATAGTGGTGGAGGGGTAGGGGCTCTGACCACCGGAAGTGTGGGTAAAGGGATACCAGCATACACTACCATAGATCCAACACGCTCCTCAGCTACTGGGACCTCATCCGGGTCCTCCTCATCTGGAATAGCAATAACCTCTGTCTCTGACTCCTCTGAGGGGTCCTCCTCATCTGAAACAGCAATAACCTCCGTCTCAGGCTCCTCTGGGGGGTCCTCCTCATCCTCCCCCATCTCAGGCTCCTCCTGATCCTCAACATCTAGCAATGCCTCATCATGCTCACGCTCGTACATCTCAGGGTCCTCCATCTCAGGCGCCTACACATTAAACGAGCTAAATTACTATCCTGATATTTATAAGGGTTCCCGTAAGGGTTTTAGCTGTCAGTACTACTTTAAGTAGTCCGACCATGAACTTGGCAAGAGTTCTTATTATCTTTGTGAGTTTATTATTTTATCGTCGCATCATCTCTGAGGTTTATAACGCTTAGCTCTGATACCATTTCTGTAACACCCCCAGATCCGGGGTCGGGGATCCGGGTTGTCACGGTCCTTCTTTCCACAATATCACTTCCCTTAATTAATAATAAATAACCTCATGCTGTGACCCCACACTAACACACACCACAACCCGTTATAGTCTCAGAGATGAAATTGAAATAAGTACAAGTCTTTGAATCCACAATTTAAAATTATTACAACCCAAAATGATTACTTGATAATTTACAGTTAATTGCCATTATCTGCCACAAGTTATAATTATACATAATTGGATTCTCAAAAGTAGATGGTCTAAACTACAATGGATCTACCTCTGCAGCTATAGCAGCTACAATATCAGCGAGAAGACGCGGGACGCTTCCCACGCGCTTGCGCTGGGTCTGCTGGAGTCTGGCCATCTCTCCTAACTGTTGTTGTGTGATGAAGAAATAAAGCAAGAGTGAGCCTTACAGCTCGCAAGATAATATGTAGTGATAACAATAATACCAGTATCTAAACGGATACTTACCAAAATCTTTATCGAGTGTAAGATAATTACTTACTAGATATAAGTAAAAACAAGGAATGAAGTTACCAATACTTCCCCACACTTATATCATTTATAAATCTACTTGAACTATCACCGTTCAAAGTATAATAAAATTCACGAGGTCATCCCATAGATGAGACCACAAATAAACTTGAAAATATTTGATCTTTGAAATATTTTGAAAAGAAATGAAGTTACGAGATACTTCATTCAATGGATACACCAATAAAATGTTTGACCCTGTCAATGCTTCGGCAACCACCCATTAGTAGCCTTTCGATCGAAATGCTACGGGTAGTGTTGCAGAATTATCCAAATGGATGATGAACTCATTACGGGAGTTTACCGCGCCAGGAAGACCACTTACGATGATCAGTCGTAGTAGTACAACCCCACCATTTTCTACATGTAGAGGAGAACCTGTCGGATTTACTTGTCAACCGAACACTGAACTCCTAAGGAATGGACCGCCTTAGCGGAACTTCCAGGCCATTTGGGCCAATATAATAAGGCTGGGCCGGCGCTACTCGACCACTTACGCCACTCCTAGTTCAGATGAAATCCATGACTCTGAAACGTAAAGCTCGTTTCCCCCTTTCCCCAAGTAGAAACTTGTTGATACGGCTCCACCAAGAAGTCGTATCTAGTTGGAAAGGAAAACTCACCGATATTTCCCAGGCGATGCCTGTTAATGGATTAACTTGTTCCAAGAATTTTACTTCTCGAATATTGGGTAAGTAATCAAAAACTCTTTTACCAAGACAGCAACCTTGTTGCGAATATAAAACACACCACCGAGCCGGATCCCCCATGTTTTGAGCGAGTATTTAAGTCTCCTTTTTAAAAGGAAGATCTTAAATATAAAAATAGTTTTGGGATCCGCTCTAACTTTTGAAAATCATTTTAAAGACTCGAAAACACTTTAAAGAGTGTTTGGAGTAAAACTGATTTAATGAAGTAAATCAGTCCCCAGAATATTTAGAAAATGACTGAATATTATTATTTAAATAATATTCCCATAAAAAAATAATCTTTATAAAATAATTGAAGTAGAAGTATTAAAACTTATACTTGAAATGAATAGCAAATAATCAAAGATATACTTATACGAAAGTAATATCTTTATTTGAATAATCAAAAATAAGTTTGATTATCGACACCTTATTCTTTAATAAAATAAAGAATATATCTCAGCAAATAATCGGAGTCATAGATCCTCAAATGAATATTCAAATAATATTCAATAAATAAAATAAGCTGAGTCATAATACCTCGAATGAATATTATAAATAATATTCATTAAATAAAATAAAGGAGTCATACATCCTCAAATGAATATTCAAATAATATTCAATAAATAATGTAAAGGAGTCATACGCCTTCGAATAATATTCGGAATAATATTCAAATAATAAAATAAAAGGAGTCATAAGTCCTCGAATGAATATTCGTAATAATATTCATTAAATAAAATAAAGTTATCGAATAAACCTTATTCGGTTAATAGTTTGGAAAACTATAACCATATATATATATAAATATATATATATATATATATATCCATATCCATATTAAATCTACTCGGGATCCTCGACTCCCGGTTTTAGAAAATATTTTCACCTTTGGGTCCCTATACTAAGGGTATATGCAAGATACAACTATCCTCTAGCATAGGTATTATCAAATAAACCAACAGATATATATCTCAAGAATATAAAACAGGCATGCATATATACCATATCACATGCTACAATATATCGCAACATTTGCTAAATAACAATCATGCAATATCACAAGATAATGCATATACATACATTTACATCACAACAACAGTGTATCGGATAGAATACTTGCCTGAGCGACTTGGGGGTGAGAAAGGCTCGGGACGAGTCTGGCAACCTATAAACAACAAGTAAGTTGGAATTAAACCAAAATCACTTGTAAGTCTATGCTTTAACTAACTTAGACTCTAACGCTTGTTTTACGCTCACCGATTCGCTTAAGTCACTCGGGTACCCTCGGCTCCATCATTTTTAATAATTTAATCTTTACGAGTTTTAAAGCGATTCCTTCGCGAATGACTTACCAACTGCCTAACACACTTACCATAAATGTTTCACACATTAATTAATCCTTTTTGGTCTTTAACCTACATTCCAAAGTAAGGCGAGGGAAAAAGTTTCGTTCGCGAAACGCCGTTACTTGAAACGGTCGTTTCTCCTAAACCGTAAATCGGAATCGGACGAACTACATATCAAAACGAAGCTCGTAACATGAGCTATCTAAACATGGCAGTGGTCACAATTTAACAGGGGGTTCTCGGGTCCTAATGCTATGCACAAAACAGCCCAAAGAAAATCGGACATTACGACGGCTATGTTTACGCGATTTCCCATTTTTAAAACTACCCACAATCATCACAAACCATCCTCAAATCCACACACATCAAACACCCATCCTTACCACATCATAACAATCCCAAACAATTCAATATTACTCATTCATACATATGCTTAACCTAACTTTAATCATGCTTTAAGTTTCTTTAAATCAAAACCACTAAATTATCATTTCATTTCACCACCATTCCAAATCTCAACTCTAAACATAACAACAAGATACCATAACATCTTACTCATCAAAATCACTTTATAATATATATGAACCTAGGGTTTGAAAGTGGTATACCTTCCTTGGATTGGTGGGTGAAGCTAGGAAGCCTTAATAAGCTTGGAGTAGTCTTAAGAAAGCTTGGATCTTCAAGAAAACAAGAAAAAAAACTCAAGTTAAAACTTGAAAACACTATTCATTGTCTTCTCCAATGATTAAATCAAGAAGCTAGAGAAAGAATTTGTGGCTTAAACTTATGATATAGCCATTACTAAGCATAAAGAAGGTTAGGGAATTTTCTTACCAATTAAGGATGCTTTGATCTTGATTTTGGAAATTCTAAGCCTTGCAAAAAGAAGAAAGCCGAGAGCAAACAATGAAGAACAAGGCCTTGGTTGATTTTTTGATTTTGATGAAATGATTTGCTAGTTGGTTGACTTGTTTTTGTTTTCCATTTAGCAAATTACCACCTTGTCCTTGAATTTGTGTGGTCCTTAATCAACCACACCTCCCTTCTTCCATGTCATGCTTATGTCACCCTTGTGATGTCATCCTTCCTTCCTTGTCTCCTTTCTATTGGTTGGATGACATCACTCCCATTAAACCCTTTGATTAGCTTCCTAATCGATTGCCTAATGACCGCTGATCTGTTATGCGGTTCGCTTAACTTTCGTTCTCGTTTATCGTTTGAAGGATCATACCCGGGATCTTATTACTTAGGTTCCCTTGACCTTTCTCAATACATTATATTCCTTTTTATGATCCTCTATTATAATCCTTTAATTTAAATCCTTTTTATCCTGTTACCTTATACTCAATTCTCTCCGTATCTTGTGGATTTCCGGGAAAAACCAAAGTGTTCGGAATTGGGTTCTGACGATATTTACATACACTTATATACTTCATATAGTACTAATAAAATCCCAGAATATCCATAACAGAACCCCTACATAGTGTGGCGCGAAAAGTTTTCTCATTCAGCTAAAACACTATTCACAAGGGTTACAAAAAGTTGAAAAAAAAATTTTGGGGTTATTACAAGGATGCATGTAAAGGCTGAAAGGAATATGTCCTAAGTCCAATCATGTATTAGGATTTAGGAATAAATTTTTATGTAATCTGTTTTGATTTCATTGATATTAATAAAAGACTTGTTTGTTTTTATTACGGGCTCTATCGATTTAAGTGTTTAAATAAGATATACCATAGTTTAGAGTAAAGCTTTTTATGGATTATGATGAGATCATAATAGTGAGACCTAAAAGATGATAACTCTAAACTTAAATAGTTCCTGATCATAGGATTACTAACTGATAATTAATAATCCGCAAAGATCGGTACATACTATGCTTGCTTCATTATGAAGGATGTCTGTTCTCATAGACATTTGTGTGGTGACACTATAGCTAGTATGTAGGTGCTTATTATAGAATAAGTTCACTGAACATGACTCGCACAGCTGAACAACTGATGGAGTTCACTCACGTGTCAGCAGTTGTTCACATAGTGATAGTTGTACAAGTATCCTTAGACTTGAGGTCATCATAGTCATCTTGTGTACACTAAACTATGCTTTGGTTTAGTTCTTAGTCTCCAGGGACAATTATTAGGGCTCTACTGGGTATAGGAATTTGTACACGAAGATAGTGTATGATCAATAAAGGATCTACCCCTTCCAGTGAAGGAAGCGAATGTTCAAGACTGATCCACTTATGCTAGTTCAGGAATCTCTGGCCAGAGTGAATGAAATTAGAAAGGAGTTTCTAATTTGCATAGAACTAAGCATAGTAAATGGTAAGCAAGTGATTAAATTAGATAGGCTTGACATAAGATCCATGCCTTGTATTTAATCAGGACATTGTAGGGTAGAAGGAGTTTATTCTACGGTAACTATTCACTGAATAGGTTCTTGGTATTCTAAGCAGTGAATTCGTATTATCCGGATAGTCGCGATATGCTGAGAAGTATCCCTCACGATGTAGAATAAATATGATTAATTAATTAATCATATTTAATAAATTAGAGAATTTATATAAATAATGATAAAATAGTTTTATTATTATTTATTTCTACTACCGGCTTAATATTGAACCTACAGGGTCACACCATAAAAAGAGAATGATTTAATGGTGGAGGAATTAATTAATAATGGCTGATAATTATTTATTTATGAAATAAATAATTAATTGGCAAATTTAATAATTGATTAAATTAGATTTAATTGATTATAAATTAATTAAGAAAAGTTTTTAATATTATTAATTAAGAATTTAATTTTTGGAAATTAAATCAAGAGAGAGAATTATTTCTAAAGTGTTTAGAAAAAGGATTAATAATTAAAAGGTGTTTTAATTATTAATGAGAAGAATAAATGGATTAATAATAATAATATTTTATGGGAAAATTTCAGCTAAAAATTTTGCCTATAAATATACTATTATAAACCCTATTTTATTCTAACCCAAATTTTTCAGAAAACCTAATTCTCTCCACCTCCTCCTCCTCCTTAGCATCGTTTTCTTGGTGGATACCGATGGAGTGCTTCACGTTTGAGGAGCAGCTGCTAAGGATCTCCGATCGTTGCTTTTGGATCGCTATTAAAGGTTAGTAATCGATTCATATGTTTTAATCACGATTTATATGCTTTTATTTGGATTTTATATGTGTAAAAGTGTTTACCATGCCTCCGCTGCGATTAAAATCCAACAAAGGCTTGCGTACCTGGATTTGAATCCACATATGGATTATATGTGGAGAGTACGTGGAACGTACCTAATGGATGTACGCAAAGGCTTATGTAGATTTATAATCATATATCGATTATATGTGAAGAGTGCGTGGGAACGTACCTCTTGGATGTATTGGATGTAGGCAAAGGATTACGTACCTGGATTTATAATCACATATATGTGGGAACGTACCTCATGGAATATATGGTTTAGGCTATGAGAATCTGGTAGATTTTCAGGTTTTGGTGATTATATTTGGATTCTAGGATATATGACTTGTGTGAATGCATGTGGTAATGGATAAAGGTTTTATACTTTGGATATGGATAATATATGGAGGTGTGTCTACTTACACATACCTCATATTAATTCTGGTTTATTAAATAAATGACAGGGAAATACAAATGGAAGTTTAGAATTAATGGAATTCTTGGATTATGAGGGATGTACGCAAGGAATTTCATATCTGGATGGAATGTTGTATGGTTAATATACCAAAAAATATATGATTTATACATGGGATGTATGGTTTATACATGGGAAGACCCAAAATATTTTAGCCTATCTGATTCCCTTTGGGTAGTAAGGCATTACTTAAGCAAAAACATGTATGTTGATATGTGGGAAAAGGATGAACCCGAGTAGATACTCGATTCCCGGATTAGGTTTGCTTGGGTCTGTGAACCTGGATGGATAGGTTCGTATGAAAAATACGAGTCTATAGGATTTCCACAGGTGCATGTCGATCTCAGGAAAGCTAAGCTAGTGTAGATCCTGTGAGGTTTTGCATAAGTATGGTCGGAGTGCAAGGTACTTGCATAGGGAATAGGGGCTTGCAGGGACGATGTTAAGTTCAAGGACTTATGAGGATGTAAGTTCAGGTTCAAATATGAACCTCATTATAGGAATAGGAATTGGAATTGTAATGGGATTACAAGAGGTTGTTGGACTATGAAGGGCAGTAGAAAAGCTAAGCAAGATAATCTTGATCATTTCTGTTGTTTAATTTGTTTTTTCTAAATATTGTATGACTGTATGTGTAGAACAAATCTCAATAAGGTGATTAATCGTAATAGAACCTTATAATCAATTTAGCATATGTTATAAAAAACCTTTTAGGTTATCTCTAAGAAATCTTTGCAAATAACAAGTGGGTTAACAACTTAGATTTAATGTTTTATGATAGGTTTAGATTCCAGTTTCAGCTTAAGGTACTTGTCTTTCCGGTTACCCTAATAGCGAAGCTGTAAGTATGAACCTCTTCTTAACTAAGCTTCTTTTTAAATAAGTTTAACGATAAATTTGTCATACACTAAGGCTAAAACGTTGAATGCATCCAGATAGTTTTATCAAATTGCATGAATGCTCTCACTAGAATTATAGTAGGTGTTTCTTACGTGTTGAAGCTTAAGTTTTGGCAGCCATTCAAGTCAATTATAAAAGGAACGGATGATAAACGAATTAGGAAATTATTTCCATTTAGGAAGTACTTACTAAGCAGAAATATGTACATAAAAATTACTTAGAATTAGCTAGCATCTAATAAGTTATTTGTAAGAAAAACATATATATATATATATCATGTAACAAAGTCACGGGTGTGTATATGGAGTGGGACCTCATAATTATTCTCATTTCGGTTAAGTATAGGTTCAATAATTGACCGGAGGTGTGAATATGTAGGTGTATCTGGTTAAGGGACTTAGCCTTTATAAAGAAGCTACTAAAATAAAATCAGAAATATAAATATTAATTTTAAAGGGTATATGTTAAGATGGGAGGCGTATTGGAAAGATAGAAATTAAATTCTGAAAAGTGTACAAGTACTTAGATGTGTTTTGATACGCAAAACGAATCTAAAATGGAACATGTCACAAAGGCTGTAATCTAGGTTTGGTATGATCTTATCAAGGGTAAATTAAGTTAATGAATCAGGCTTAGATACAGATGCTTAGAGGTAAAGGCACCTAGATCCGTTGGCATTCGGTTTTTAAGTTAAAGCATAGGACTCGAGGGGTAGGCATGGTCGAAGGGAACTCGAATTGGGTTAATTCTAAGTAAGAAATAATAGTTCTATGGAGGAAATTATAGGTGGGTATTCATTCAACACAGTAAACAATCTTAGGATGAGAAGGTAGGTACAAGCGTCTCCCAGGTAAAAACTTAGGAGCATTACGTGTATAGATTCATAAGGCCCATATGACTGAGGGTAGTTACAAGACCTAGGAATAAGGTATGCACCTAGTTTGGCTCCTAATAAAGTACTTTACGGTAGAAGATAAAATCTAATATAATGGGTAGAGTGCGTAAAATTAAATATGGGCACATGTTATTCAAAATTAGGAAATAATTGAGGGAATTGTATGTTAGGAGGAAAAACACACATATTCGAGATTCAATTCTACCAATATAGAGTACGCACACAAACATGCAACAATATATTTGACGTGAAAAACCTACGTCCCAACTTGTATTATTAATCAAAACAATTATCAATAATGCATCATTACATAACATTTTCAAACTGATACTTGAGTCAACCAATGCTCAAGCATCTCTCACACGATACCTAAGATGACTACATCTCTTAAGCATACATCAAAACAATAACATGACTATATATATAGTCATCACAAACTTAGCCAACAAGACATACCTAATCTGATTACAATAATAATTGTTTGCCCATACAATTATTACTCATTCCCATTATGATAATAATTATCAACATATACAATTATTACTCAATCTCATTATGATAATAATTGTCAACAAATAAAATTATTACCCAATCCAATTATGTCTTGTATCACCAAGACCATATCACATATTGAGTTTAACCTTGACAATCCTCCCCTTCAACTCAATACTCCAGATCAGGTTGAATGGTAACCATCAAAACATCAATGTTCGTTCGCTGATGCCTCCCCTCAAACAAGAATCCATTCATCTCGTTCTTCCAACTTTTGAGAATGATTAAGGCACGTATAGTGACCTCCAATAACTCCAAACTACCATTCTTCATCATAACGGCATATCCATCCATGTGCATCAACCACGAGTGCCTCCTTTCAGCATTGAGTGACCCAATCCTTGCTTTCACAATCCTTCGGCCTCTTTTGAAGAACATCACGAGTATCATCCAAAACTTTTCACCTGGTTGATCAACCATCAAACCATCAAAACTATTGCAATGATCCCATCCATCTTCCACCTCGAGTCCGAACGAATTGATCCACGGTACAAGTCAACCGCCATATCGCATGTAACTTTGTCAAAAAATCCATCAACGTACTGCACCATACCAATTGAACCTCAAACATTCCTCCAACCCAATTTATCACGAACCCCGAACCTCAGCTCTTGATACCACTTGTTAGGAGAAAAATACACACATATTCGAGATTCAATGCTACTAATATAGAGTACGCACACAAACACGCAACAATATATTTGACGTGAAAAACCCACGTCCCAACTTTTATTATTAATCAAAATAATTATCAATAATACATCAATATATAACACTTTCAAAATGATACTTGAGCCAACCAATTCTCATGCATCTCTCACACGATACCCAAGACGACTATATATCTTAAGCATACATCAAAATAATAACATGACTATTTATATATAGCCATCACAAACTTAGCCAACAAGACATACCTAATATGATTACAATAATAATTGTCTGCCCATACAATTATTACCCATTCCCATTGTGATAATAATTTTCAACACATATTATTATTACTCAATCCCATTGTGATAATAATTGTCAACAAATACAATTATTACCCTATCCAATTATGTCTTGTATCACCAAGCCCATATCACATATTGGCTTTAACCCCAATATTGTAAGGCTGAGGTTCATATACGTACCTTAGGTTTACCTTTTGGGTGCTTAAATTGCTTTATGACGAAAATTAGGTTTTTTCCTTTTAAAAAGGGCTATTAAACTCTCTTATAATTTGAATGTCTGACATCTCTTTGTGTGTGATAATAACTCCTATATGCATATAACTAATACATTAGCTACAATGTACTCTTTTAATACTAGGTGGTTGCTAATGTCTGTGGATTTGTGATATCTAACATGATGTGTGTGGAATATGGCATACTATTATCTGATTCGTTACAAAGCATGTTATCTAATTTATTTTTTGTTGAGTTACCCAACCTGTAGGACTAGCTACGTATATAGACCACTAACATGACAGGTTCAAACAAGAGCATGAATCCTAAAGTAAAGCAAGGATAAACGGGTACGGAAGGACATTAGTCATGATCGAATATATCTGCTCTCACGAGAGGAGCTTCCATTGTAGGATTCGGTGATGTACCTGAACATTGAGCGTAAAACAACGCCACAAAAAGGAGATAAGTTCTACTCTCATATTTTTACATAATCACTATCATGCATGACTATTGTGCATACATAAAATCGTTAAATCATTTTGGTAAAAGGTTCTCAGGGAAAACTTCATCTTGTCAAATATTTCATTATGTATCTTACATGCACTCATGTTTATTATAATACGCATACTATTTGATTTTAAGGTAGAAAACTTACATATATTTACATGGAGTGGATTTTTGAACCATGAATGTTTACTTACCTCATAAGATTTAAAATTATTTTCAAACTTGCTAGTTGAAGCTGTCAGTATGTACCTAGGCACGCTCTATGCACCCTAATTGTAACCACTTGAAAAGAGATACTAGGAATTCGAGGAGGTCTCCATAACCTTCCTATGGTCCCTCTTACATATTTGAACAAGCCCCATGGTATATGGGCATGGTTTGGAAAAGCCCCATGATATATAGGCATGGTTTGGAAAAGCCCCATGATATATGGGCACGGTTTGGAAAAGGCCCATGATTCATGGGAATCATTCAAAAAGTCCCGGGAAAATTATCTAACACCCTAAGAGGCATATCCATATGGAAGGTTGGGAACATCTTAAAGTTGCGACATTATGTCTGGAAGAGTGTGTTCGCCAAGGTTCTACTTGATTGCTAAGGCAACAATGGTTTTATATATAAACATATATGCAAATTCATTTGCACATGTATATTCACACTAGAATCTCTGCATTATATATGTTTGAGCTATATTTGTTATATGTGTGAGCTACTTAGCTCATGTTTCTAATCACATCTTCTAGTTATTGTGATAAGTATAGGTTATGGAAGAGATAAATATCTTTGCAATAGCTGAAGCTTCAGGTGCTATTCACAAGGATTTTTCATATGAAGGTCAACTTGGCGGAGGAAAAGGAAATTACAAAGAACAATGGAACAGGAGGTCAAGGAGCTATGGTCTTGGAAGCAGCGGGAGTCGTGTTGAGGGAATATACCTTCAGCTCCAGCTCAAACTTGAAAATGTGGGATGAGGCTAGGAAAATAATTATACGAACTGGTATGGCGTACATGGATCGGAGGGTATGCAAGAAAGTTTTTCATTTAAGGATTTATAGTAAGGTCTACATGCTAAAATATCGTGTAAGCTTGGAAACACGATGTGGAAGCTATGACTTTCTCTGAGAAGGATAAGGGAAGATTGAACCTCGAATTTTTTCTGGTTCCTATTGCATTTTATGCTGCAAGGAACCGGGGGGGTAGTTGTTGTGCCCAAAATCTTTCATGTGCTAGATTTAAGGCCCATAAAGGGGTTGGGCTTGATTGGCATGGACTAGGATGTATTTTGGTATGGATTTGGTCCAAAGATTTATGTTTCTGGAGGTACCTGCACTGAGGTGCGGGGTTCTTAGTCTAACAGTAGCTAATCAGGAGGTTTAGTTGGTTGTGACAGGTTTATGTGATCATGGAAGGTACTGGAATGTATCAGGAGTAAGCCCTTGTGGACTGGTGAGGTGTTGGAAGCACCTGGATGGATGGAAAGGATGGTAAGGTGCTGATGCAGGAGCATCAACATTCCTCATCTCACAGGAACAACGTACCTCCTGGGCAGAATCAGTATGTAACAAGGACTGTACCTCCTAAAATCAAGGAGAATGGACTATATCTTCATGGAATGGGGTCCTAATGTAATTTTACCAATAAAAATGTTGTAATAACTCCTCATTAAAGGATATAAACCAGATTTATTGGTTAATTATATTTAATTGTGGTTTAATCAAGTTTTGAGTGTACTGCTGGAGCTAGGACACTAGAAGCTCACTTGGAAGTGGTTGGATAGACTTTGGACACATGGAATAGATTGTTAATAGGATTCCACCACTATAAACGTGGTAAATAACAAGGATTAAAGAATAAAAACGTGGTTTAATAATAATCATGTCTCAGTTATGGATTAAAATGGGTTTCTAGTGTTCAACCGCACTTGGACACTAGAACCTCACTTAGAAATAGTTGGATTAACTATGGGAACTAGTTTTATCTTATCAGCAACATGGCTTGTTGCTCAAGGACATGAGTCCAACCCGGAAAGAACTACATCGAGCTTGATTTCTATATATAGGATATGTAGGCAATTGGCAAAAGGGGTTCAAATAATCACTTTCTACACGAATTGGCACGTGTAACCATTGTGACTATTTTCCAAGTACATTTGGCCGGATTGAGAAGGATACTCTCTGCCATTTTTACTTGGTTCTTTGCCGATTCAGCTCATTTTTCATACATAATTCCAGCTTTATCTCTGCAGTCGTAGCTCTGTTCAGCAGCTGCAGCAGCCACATTCTCACCCGAAAACCAAGGGTAATTCACTTATTCAGGCACGATTAACTCGGGGTGTTGTTACCAAATTCCTCTCACAACAAATACAAACATATATTAGTCACACGTAGGAAAGGATTCGGAGTCCAAGTAAGTAGGTTTACTAGTCGAGACAGATTAAAATTCGGAATCTTGTTTTAAATTTCGAACGAATATCGAGTCAAATTTCACCATTCTGATATTCGGTCATATCTATATAGAGTAGTTCGAATAATTTCATAGTACTTAAATTGTATGTATTAAAGATATTCAACTCGATTTCGTTAATTATGTTCATAATATATTACATGTCATGCATAAATATTAAAATTATATTCTATGAAATGATCAAGTTTTGGTTTTTACTTATTTATTCGAGTATTCTTAATTTTTTAGTATTATTTTAGACGAATTCGAATCCGAATATATAAAAACGAGTAATTCGGTACATAATCGAGTCGAACCGAATCATATACGAGTATTTGTATTCGAATTCAAGTACAAAGAGAAGAAATTTAAATTCGAATCTGGACTGAATCCGAACGAGTATTTATAAATTTGATCCAGATTTTACGTTATTAGTTATCGTACCTATTTGACTCATTTTCACCCGTAATCAGTAGTGCCACAGATACCAAATTAGGTACCAAAACTTGGTAGCAAATGATGATTCAGAAATTTGCAAGAATATTATTGGGAGAATTTATGTGATTGCAGGGGTCTACTATTAATAATTAACTTGTATCCAATCAAATCAAGACAAGTATTATTTAGGAACAATTTTGTTTACCAATTTAATAACTCTAGAATTATTCATATAATTTATCATGTATGAATATTTGTACAACTATGGCTATTACTTAATAGTTAAATATAGAAAGAAAACATGATGAAGATCTCCACGTCAAAAACTAAAAGATAAGTACAATGTTCACAAAATTCTGAAGAAAATAGAATTCATGCAGGATAAAATGTGAACGTTTTTTGTGAAATATGTGTTATAAACATAATGTGGTATAGAAAATATTTGGATCGAAGTATGATCTACATAATTCAATTTGGGCGGACGACAAGAAAATTGATTTCGTAGATAGTCAAGCACAGACGGTCAAGGAAAAAGGTTTTCATTGACAAAGTGAGGACGAGTCAACAAGTTAGGACGAGCCCTAACTCTTAATGGTCAGATATTGGACTTTTTCTCAGACAGATGTCTTTGACAGATTCCTCGAATTTTCTCGGACGGAGTCATGATAAAACGTAACAATTCTGGGATCTAGGGCACCCCATAATTCTAATTTGTCGGTAACGGACTTTTAAACAAATTCATTGGACATATTATTTGGATTCTTTGCGGTTTCAAGAGTACGATAGATGATTATTACTAACGTGTTTTTTGCAGTTACTTTATTGCAGAACTCCTTCATATAATGCAAGCACATAAAGGCGGTGTCTGTGGTCAGATATCTCCAGGGATATGCCTAAACGAAAATCCTCCTCCTATAGTTAGTGGGTGTCCTTATTGGGGATGTGGCTTAAATTCTGATATGTGCTTGGGAAATCATGTCTCTATAGTTAAGGGGTGTCCCCTCATTAAGAGACTTCGGAATACACTGCATTTTGGACTTAAAAACTTTGGATTACTTGTCATGTAATCCAGTGGGGGCTCCTCATTTGGGGGATAAGAATGCGTCCAATATCTGAGGATAAATCACGGTTATACCTGCATCCGCGGACTAAAGAAACAGTTGATAGCGGAGGGTTATTCTCGGCCGGGGAGATGCCTTATCCGCAAAGTTTCGAAACTGTGGACGAGCCTTAGTTCCTTGTGGCTAGGTTTCATTGGGTGATATTGTTAGGAGTTATCATACATTGTTTGTGGGAGGGGCAGATTGCTAGAGTATAAGCAGTCAGATAAATACAATTAAAATGAGGACTTTTGGAAGTGACCCAAAAATAAACTCGTGCTACCTCGTTCCAAAGCGGACAATATCATACAAATATGGAGTTGAGGCTGCTCAGCAAACCCAATAAATGGTATCAGAGCTTCGGGTTATAACGATCCAAAACAATCTCAGTTAGGCTTCCAGATGGGCCTAGGGAAAGGCATATGGGCAACCCAGTATGGGCTCAAGGAAAAGGCAGGTGAGGCTTCCAATATGGGCCTAGGGGGGAGTCAGAAAACTAGAAGGATTCCAGTATAGGTCAAGGGGGAGCCAGATTACACAATCAGGTGGTAGATTTGGCAAGTGTCGAGCCCGATGTGTGAAGGGGAAGATTGTTAGGAGTTGTCTCACATCTTTTATGGGAGGGGAAGATTAGTATGATATTGTCTGCTTTGGGTCGAGCCCGCACGAGTTTGTTTTTGGGTCAATTCCAAAAGGTCTCATTCTAATTGGAGTTATCTGGTTACTTATACTCTAGCATTCTTCCCTTTCCACAAACAATGTGGGACAACTCCTAACAATCTCTCCATTCACACATCGGGCTTGACACCTGTCGGATCTGCCTCCTAATTGTGTATCTGGCTCCCCCTTGACCCATACTGAAAATCAATCTGGCTATCTGCCTCCCCCAAGGCCCATACTGAAAGGTCCACCCGCCTTTTCCTTGAGCCCATACTGGGTTAGCTCATCTGCCTTTTTCTAGATCCATCTGGAAACCCAACTGAGATTGTTCTGAATCATTATAACCTCAAGCTCTGATACTACTTGTTGAGCTCGCTAAGCTGGCCTAACTCTACATTACTATGATATTATCCGCTTTGGGTCGAGCCCGCACGGGTTTGTTTTATGGTCAATCCCAAAATGCCTCATACTAATTGAAGTTATCTAACTGCTTATATACTAGCAATCTGCCCCTGCCACAAACGATATAAGACAACTTCTAACATATATTACTAAAACCAGTAGAACACGATTTTCAGTAGGTTTTCTAATAGGTATCTGGGACAAAAACTGCATTAGTTGGAAGAGTGAATGCAAATGATCCACCACTAATTCTAAACAATTTCAGCCACTAATAAATACACAAACCCATATTTATTCATTTTTTAACAAAAATCATCATAATAAATCTTGATTCCGACGACGTAACTCGATGTTTATAAATTCTTCCGTCAACGATATGGGCTGCGGAACATAAGTAAATTTTGTACTAGTTTTGTTTTTTACGTTTGGTAATTTAATACTTATTTGTAATTATTACATGCCTATTAGTCGTCATTTATAATGTATTTAAAGGAGAGATAAGGAGTATCGCAATGCTCTGCTACGGTACATTTTCTACAATTGCAGCCGTGTTATAGAATGATTGTAGATAGAAGTTTTAGCCGAGGGACCTAACTTGGGCTTTGTAACAAACTCGTGCTATGCCTATTTGAAGCATCTTCGATGGAACTAATCATTGTACAGTGTGACAAGCTTCTTTAATTTTCCGGAGACCTTATCTGCCTCGTCGAATTCGCAATTCTGTATCTGGTTTTATCCAATTATTGAATGAATTTTCAGGTCATTTTTTCTGTTCACTTATTCGTTGTTTTTCGTTTCTTTAGTTTTATTTTAGTCGTTCTCACGTTTTATCTAATTTGTTTACACGAAGAAACTGGAAAAGTAAATTAAAGGAGATTTCGCGGCACTGTATATTTTCCATTCATCTCACATTGTAACTTAAATATATTATAATATGTTTATTTGGATGATTTCATTATTAAATATTTCTAATATTTGTAAGGAATCACACAATTTAGAGTCACACTGGCGAAGCAAATTATAAAACTAGTTAATAACTTAAGTTGTTTTTTTAATGGAGGATCAAATAATTAGTTGAAAAAACTATGGATGTAATTACCTAAAACATTTAATAATAAGCCTAGTAATTAAATAGTATTAGGTGGTGATGATAACGACAACATGGTCCGGCTAATCATGGAAAGAAGGCATTTGGGGGCTAATTGGGGGAAGTTACCTGCTAATTTACACATTTACTTGAACTTGTCCAAAAGCAAAATTACAAATTAAACCAACCTCCATAGTCCAAATCTAAATAGCCACTGTTCCGTTGAATGGATGCTTGTTTCTTTGTGTTCTTCTCTTATGTTGTTTCTCTCTATGTCCCCTTCCATTTGGTTGCTTTGCGAGACAATTCACAACTTGTGAAAACTTAAATATGAACCAGGCAACACCAAGTTCGATGCATAGTTACACTTAGTCATGTAATATAAAATAAAACTAAAACTTTAACTTTAATGCAAAATTATTATTAAATGGATGGATAAATATATAAATGAATACCTGATTTTATTTAGAATCAAAAATATTTATAATCATTCTTATTATGTAATTTATTAATTAAAAATATAGGGAAAGGTGGTTCACTTTTGTTGAAAGTGTAAGAATTAGAAAAAGCAGTTAGTTAAACTTGAAATTTCTTGATTTTAAACTATAATACTAAAACTAACCTAATAATATAAACTAATATTTTACTTACTCAAAAATTAAAGTAATAAAAAAAATTTGTTAAAAAAAGGATGTAGCTAATCTAATAAAATTTTTAATGTAAACTCAAGAATATATAGAATATATGTAGTACAATGATTGTGACATAAAGTTTTTGAGTAAGAGATTTGGGGTTTAGTAGATACAACAATATACCTATTTTTAACAAAAATTGTGTGAAGAATGACTTTTTTATAATTTAACAACATAAAATAGCAACATTGTAATTTTACCGCTATTAAAATATCTTAATTTATCTCTAATCCTCTTTTAATATATATAAGGAGATATAATATAAGTTAAACTACGAAAATTAAAAAAACGGCGTTAAATAAATAATGTAAAGCAACATTCTATTTACTCTAAAGTTAAAATAATGAAAAAAAAATATAATTGAAAGAGACGATGTGGTTTATCTAATAAAATTTTTAAAAAGGACTCAATGAGGTTATGGGGCTATCATATTACTTCATTTCTTACTCTATATATGAAGTTATGGGGATCCAACGATGCATTACCCTATTTTTATAAATAAATGATAGCACTGTCCAGCTCTAAATTTGGAGTTACACTATAAATATGAAGATATTAGTTTTATAATAAACCATCTCATATAAATATATATTTTTTATCTACGTTCTCATTCCATGTACTCCCAGATTAAACCGAATATTTTTGACTCGATAAACACACAAGTCAAACTAAATTAAACGGAATTATGATTTTTTAAAAATAAATCCAAAAAAGTATAAAAAAATATTTAATTTTATGATATATATATTATAACAATTACAACATAATTGATAAATAATTGATATACGTGCGCGCGCGTGTGTGCGTCTAATTACAAAATTTAAATTACAGCTATATAATTAAATAAACTATCATTTTATTTATTGAAAAGTTAAAATTTAAAAGAAAAAATTATAATTTTCTAATAAAATCAAAATTTATATAGCACAATGGTTTTGAAATGGAATTTAGTCACGGGTTCGATTCATGATACCAACACAATTTCAATATATTTTTTGCTTAAATAACAAAGTGGCGGCAATTTTGAAACTTTAGAATAAAACTACAAAAACTAAAAAAGCGGAGTCATATAAATTATATAAACCAACATTTTAATTACTCAAAAGTTAAATTTAAAAAAAATAGAATTTGATAAAAGGAGATGGAGTGGCTTATTAATAAGAATTTTAATTTTCACTCAAAAAGTTATGTAGGATGATGACGGTTACATGAAATTTGTCAGTAGGAGGGAAGATGTTTGATTCATATTCGATAACCAAATTCTTCTTATTTTTAACAAAAAATTGTGCAAGGATGGCGCTTTTATAATTTTTCAATACAAAAGGGCAAAATGGTGATTTCACACCCATTAAAATGGCTTTGGAGATGGCCTAATGAATTAGTTTTTAAAGTTAACTTTTTAATAAATTTGATTTTTTTTATCCGAATACTCATTCCAAGCACTCCCGGATTAAATCGAATATTTTTGACTCGATAAACACACAATCCAAACTGAATTAAACGGAATTATGATTTTTTGAAAAGAAATCCTAAAAAGTATAAAAAAGTATTTAATTTTATTAAATATATATATCATAACAATTACAACAGAATTGATATATGTGTGTGCGCGCGCGTGTCTAAGTACAAAATTTAAATTGCAGTTATATAATTGTACAAACTATCATTCTATTTACTCAAAAGTTAAAATTAAAGAAAAATATATATATTTTCTAAATAAAAATTTTAAAATAAAATCAAAATTCATCATAACACCATGGTTCTAAGATAAAATACAGTCACGGGTTCGATTCTTAATACAACTACAAAAATTAAAAAAAGTGGAGTCACATAAATTATATAAACCAACATTATATTTACTCAAAAGTTAAATTTTAAAAAAATAGAATTTGATAAATGGAGATGGAGTGGCTTATCGAATAAGAATTTTAATTTTCACTCATAAAATTATGTAGCATGATGGCAGTTACATGAAATTTGTGAGTAGGAGGGAAGAGGTTCAATTCATATTCGATAAACAAATTATTCTTATTTTTAACAAAAAATTATGCAAGGATGGCGCTTTTATAATTTTTCAACACAAAAGGAAAAAATGGTGATTTCGCACCCATTAAAATGGCTCTTGTAGATGACTTAATGAATTAGTTTTTAAAGTTAATTTTTTAATATATTTTATTTTTTTTATCCGAATACTCATCCCAATCACTCTCGGATTAAATCAAATACTTTTGACTCGATAAACACACAAGTCAGCCTGAATTAAACGGAATTATGATTTTTTGAAAAGAAATCCTAAAAAATTATAAAAAAATATTTAATTTTATTAAATACATATATCATAACAATTACAACAATATATATATATATATGTGTGTGTGTCTAAGTACAAAATTTAAATTGCAGTTATATAATTGTACAAACTATCATTCTATTTACTCAAAAGTTAAAATTAAGGAAAAAATATAATTTTTTAATAAAAATTTTAAAATAAAATCAAAATTCATTATAACACCATGGTTCTAAGATAAAATACAGTCACGGGTTCGATTCTTGATACCAACACGATTTCAATATATTTTTTGCTTAAATAACAAAGTGGTGGCATTTTTGAAAGTTTAGAATAAAACTAAAAAAACGAAAAAAGCGAAGTCACGTAAATAATATATAAACCCAAATTTTATTCACTCAAAAGTTAAAATAATAAAAATAGAATTTTAATAACAGGAGAGGATGTGACTTATTTATTAAGAATTTTAATAACAGGAGAGGATGTGACTTCTTTATTAAGAATTTTAATTTGCACTCAAAACTTACATAGATTATGCAATGTGTGAGTGGAAGGTAAGAGGTATTGGGTACACCAACCCTACTTATTATTTTTAACAAAGATTGTATAAGAATGATATTTTTATAATTTTTCAACATAAAAGGGCAAAATTGTAATTTCACAACCATTAAAATGACTTTTTTTTTATCCTTGGTTGCTTTATAATATATAGTAAGAGATTGAAATGCAAGTTTTATTTTAACAATAAAATATACTTCTTGCTAAAAAAAAACAATAAAATATACTTTTTAATTTTATGTTATATAAATGAATAAGTCATTTTACATTGCTCTGACTGCCACATGCTCTGCTGCTACCATCTTTCCGTATGTTTTTTTGCTGAAATAAATAACGCTCGTTAGGGAGAGTGTTAAATATACGATTCTATTGGGGTATTCCTCCAGCTCATCTAAAATCTTAAGGTATTAGAGAAAGGACCCAATAGGATTATATATTTAACAGAGAGCTTAAAAGAAAAGGTTAACTTTTTTATGTTTCAGGATAAAAAAACAGACCACAAATCGACTTACGTTTTTTTTTTTTTTGAAATAAATCGACATACGTTTGTTAGCAAGAGTTATCCAATTTATGCTGCTAATCACAGTAAATGATAAAATGTTTGATTTAAAATAGCTTTATTAAATGGTTTGTAGTTTTTTTTATCGTAGGTAACCCGTAATTATGCGTCAAATTCTGACTCATGAGACATAATCATAAATTCTTTTCTCACATGGATTCGAACCAGTGATCAAGAGGATAATTATCACCTCTTTAACCAACGGAGCCTAAATGACTTGTAGATTAAGCGATATGCAGATGAAATGTTTGATGTGGATAAATTTAATTTAAATTGAGATTTATGTATAGTTATGTACGGAAGAACCTTGATAAATAAAAAAGTTTGATAAACGAATAATTTTAATAATTTTTTTTATGATTTTAATATAATAGATATAATATATTTTTAACGTCGATAAATAAATAATTTCGATTAAAAGATAAAATATTTTAATATCAATAATATTCATTTATTCAGGTATAGTTATAAGGAGCTGATATGCACACAGTTTATTGACATGGAGACCATAATACACTCGTTCACATATTTAACTTCAACTTCTTTTAATATTTAATAAAAATAATTGAGTCATAATTTCAATAAAAAGGTTGAGCTCCCTAATTATATACACAGTCATACAGAAACAACATTAGCTTGATAGGGTATAAGCAACCTGGTTAGGGCCCAACCTGGATCTAAGAGGTATCAGGCTCAATTGATGAACCAAGACCCCCATCACCCAACACAATCAAGTGGAGAGACCAGTCCCAGAGCCAACCTATGACCTGGATTATCTCCCAACCCGGATCCGGCCCGGGACCTGGATCACCTGCCTACCAGGGTCCAACCCATGACTTGGATCATCTACCTACCTGGATCCAACCCAGGACCAATGTCACCATGAGGGAGGTCCCATCAAGCACATGCACACTCCATGACCCGCCAAGGAAGGGTACGTGGGTACGTGACGACGACAGCTATCAACAACCAACATATCAGACAAACACGGCGCGTGTCAGAAGGCCGTTAGGACACCCTGGAGGTGGTCCTCCCCTGGACACGTGTAGGCAATCCACCCAAGCCGGGCGTCCTCCGCCCCCAAGAACCAACAGCCCTGATCTAGAGGCAACAACCCCTAAACCCTACCTTTGGGCTATATATACCCCCAAAGATGAAGGGTTTAGGGGTTAGAAAAAAAATACTTTCATTACACACACGCATATACTCGGCCTATATACACACACAATAACCTTAGTCCTCTATCTTCATCTTCCCCAACAAGCTTCTTATTCTTACACCGGAGGCGCCGCGGGGATAAAACCCCCCTCCGGTGTTGTTTTGCAGGCGCCCAACAGTAGCTACACCTCATTAACACCCAGAAGGTCCAGGAATGGCGTCGGACGAAGTCGCCCCGCTCACCGGAGTTATCATTTGACGCTAGAAGGAGGGGCTCTCCATCCTTGGGTCTCGGTGCCCCTGGATTCACCTTCATCAACAAACTCTTAAGAGAGTCCACATCTTAAACTTGTAAGAACAAAAGCAACCATACCCTCTCTTGAATATGAATGTTCATTTTAGCCACGTTTGAGCTCATTACTTTAGGCCACGTTTGTGTGAGCCCGCTCTCGTTTGTTAATTTTGATTGTTTAGGGTTTGATAATCTTGATAGTCTTGAAGCCTGGGGTTTGATAGTTTTGATAGTTTTAAAACTGTAAGTCATATGTCATAGTCTATTTGTATATTCGAGGATTCAACTCAACTCAAATAAGAATGTAATAAGTAAATAGTGGATCTACCGTCAAAGAGATCTCGCAAAGTAATATCTGTCAAAGGATTCAGAAACAAGGTACATCTACAGACTTGAGGAATTAATTCACTGGAAGAAGTGTTAGGGCGAAATCACGCACTAATATTCACGCAAGTATACGCGTTCGCAAGTAATATAGAATACTTTCTAGTTCGTTCCCTCAGAGACCCAGACTAATTTATTGTCTAATTTAACTCACTCACCAATGTATGACTACTTCTCAATGTTAAGATAATAACACTTAAAATTGTTGATTAAATATTAACTATAATTAACTACTTAATTAACCACTTAACTAACACTTTAATTTATCAATAATAAAACACTCATGAGATCACAACTTCATTATTACTTCCTTCTATAGCCATAGTTATTACCTTTAGCATGTGACAGTGATGATATTAATCGAATAACACGAAACTGATAAAAGCCAACTTTCATTGTACTAATACCATTCTACCAAACATCCACAATTAAGATAGAAGTTGAATAGTCATCAATTATGTTGAGTTCCTATATGTCTACAGAAATTGACAACACAACGATTTAAGCACAAGTTATCCCTTTTTGATTACATAGGGCAAATAAAACTGTTAGAGTTACCCACTAATCATGCACAACGTACATGAACCTATGCTAGCATGGCAAGTTCTAAATCTCAAGATCCACCGCCGCTTCACAAGAGATTAACACCCTATCTTATATGTTCGCGACGCACATAAGACGAATACGCACAACCAATACTAGATATCATGCAATCATCACATACTAAAGTATTAGACAATTAACTAAAGAATTCCATAATAAATCCGTTGCAACCCCATGATCACGATTAGCCCATAATAGAACATATCGCCATCATGGGTTCATATGAAATCATGATAAACAAACACAAGAAAATAATAACTAAACTGATTATATTAAAACAGAGTACGTCACAAGAGTAAATAAGTGAAAGCAAGAAAACTAGCATCCAACGTTACAACGAAACAAGAATCACAAGAATATATGCTTCCTCTTCGTTGCTGTGTGCTAAATCGGTCTTCTTCCTTATCTCCTTCGCTTCTTGCAAAACACAATCTAAAACATAATCTCCTCTTAATACTCTATGAAAACGTCTCAAATCTACCTATATAATAGTCCCATAAAACTCAGATTACATAGAAGTTGGAAGCCAAACAGAAGTAGAAGTCTAAAATAATATATCTTTTTCCCCGACCCTGCGCGGCTGCTCAGCATTTCTGCGCGGGCGCGCAAGGCTGTTGCGCGGCCGCTCAGCATTGCTGCGCGGGCGCGCAGGACCCTACTGGAAAATTTCCAGGTTTGCTCCGTTTCTTCGCCGTAATCTGCCCGTTCTTTTCCTCTCTCAATGGTGAACACATGCCAAGGCTTATTCTTGATGATTCCTCCTCCGAAATGCAACTAATACCCTGAAATGCATAAACACTAGAAAAACGCATCAAATACACAAAATACTTGATTTCAAGACACCAATTTAAGCCATTTTAAGACGTTCTAAGTGGTATAAAATGCCACTTATCACACCCCCAAACTTAAATCGATGCTTGTCCTCAAGCGTCACAGACTCAAAACAAATAAAAATATGCATGAATGCAATCTATATGAAAATGCAACGATCCCCCTTACTACAATTAACCAACCAAATTGCCACGTCTCAACGAATGCAGTTAGACACTAAAGATCTATAAACTCATGCAAACAGACATACCGCCAAAAACGTGGTGTGTGCAAATGCTTAACAGATATGCTTTGGAACTAGACCAATTACTATGACTAGACTATCCTCAAGGCAATCCTACGATTATACAAAGAATAAAAATTCTAGGCACAAAGTGATATACAACACTACAAGAACTCTGGAGCTTACTACGGAATCGTGCTTTTTATTTACAACTCAAATGCTTATTTGACCGTGCAATGAGTGAGGTCCACAAAAGACTTATACAATGGTATCCATGTAACGAGCGTTAGGTTAGCGGATCCCAGACTCTAAAAGCCTTAGGTCACTAGGCACAAAGTCCCCTAAGAACTTAATAACTCGAATACCAAAGAGCCCACTCTTGATCAATTATGCAATTTTTTTTTTTTTTAATAACTCTGAGCAAGTGCGTTTCGCTCCATCTTGCTCAACCCTAGACTACTCGCATAACATGCGAGCCGGCTACTAGCCATTTGACGCCTAGCCACAACTAGCAACAAATTCCATTTTTACTCCATTTTTTTTCTTTTTCATGCCTTTACCACTAAGAACCTATTATCAAATTCTAAGCATAATAAATAGATTATCCTCGAAAATAATCAGATCATAACAACAATCTAGTCCTTAAGCATTCTCTAAGACTTAGTGACAATACAAGTGCTTCTAGCATGCATATCAACCTACACAACTTAATATCACTTTAATGCTATCACTACACTCGCATCAATATCACAAGTCAGTCGATAAATCATTGCAAAAGGGATCATGGTATATGCATGAGCTATATGATATGACAAACAAATAAAGCTATATATAAAAAAAACCTATGGCAAAAATTATGCAACTATATGAACTAACTATCATGAATATGCAGCTATATGACACACACAAAATATTTCTTAACTACCACCCCCAAACTTAAAATCTTCACTGTCCCCAGTGAAGGCAGTAGAAAGGAACACAGGGTATACCTACTCGGAGTCATCATCATCATCACCCTCAGTGGGTGGAGTATCAGGCGGCGGGTATGTAGAGTCCTCACCAAAAACTGGCCACTGGATATCAGCTCCAAGGCCTCGAAAAGCAGTCCCTAACGCAAGAGTGAGCTCCTGAGCAAACCTGCTCTGCGTCTCATAGATGGCATCCATCCGCCGTGAAAGCCTCCTATACTGGGCATCACCCATCCCAGCACCCTCCTGAGCTCTCGAAGAACTAGCCTCACCACGCCCTGGCCTGGCCATAGTAGCACCTCATGCTGGACGCCCTCCTGGAAGATGATAACCCAGCCCATGCTCCTCAGGCTCACCACCGGTCCACTCCTGCATCCCATTCAGAGTGCCAGAATCTATCGGAGCTGCTGGCAACTGCAACTGCTCATGAGCCGGCCAGTTCACTCCTACTGCTCGACATAGCTTTGTAACCGTGGATGCATAAGGGATGTTCATATGCTTTGCTCCCCTCAAAAACTTCAGAATTCCTTGGTAGATAAACTCACCAAGGTCCACATAGTATTCCTCATTCAGAATTCCCCACAATAGCTGTGCTCTCTCAACTGTGACCTCGTGTGCATGTGAAGAAGGCAAAATATTAGCACATATAAATGCATTCCATGCACGGGCATACCTGTTCATGGCGATCGCCGGAAAGTGACGATACTCATTATTGGCTGGACTGCGGTTCCAAACTGTGCCCGGTCGATAGAGAGTCGCACAAATCAAATCCAAGTCAAAGTCCTCAGCAGTCTTTTCATTCCAGTTCTCCTCCTCGGGCTTCCTCTCTCGCTGTCCAATCACACGGCGAATCGCCGCAGGATGATAATCAACCGTCAGCCCACGAACTACAGAAAACCCATTCTTTTCAGCCTTCGCGTTCGCGTAGAACTCGCGAACAACACTCATCGGTACTGCTTCGGGTGACTCACAAAAAGCTATCTACCCCTTCTCTGCAATCATGGGCAACAACTCACCATCCCTCCCTGATGGTAAAAACCCCCTCTCCTTCAGAATCGGCTTCCCCAACAGCCTAGTGTACTCCTCCTCCGCGGCTCTGTCAGTTAACCGAGGCCTTGCAGCAGTACCCCTTGATGAATCAGCAGTAGGAACTGTGTTGCTGCTGTCAATAGTGCGTGCTCTCTTGGGTGCCATTGATTTGTGAATAAAAGTGTGTAAGAACTGATTTTTGATGTTTATGAGCGGGTTTAAGTGTAGGAAGTTGTGGGAGATATGTAGGATAGGTGTATGTATATATAGGGTGTGGAGTAGGTTAAATTAGATTAGGAGTGGGGTTGAGGGATAAAATCATGGGGTAATGGGAAAAGAATTCGTGGGTTTATGGGCTGTGATGGGTTTTTGTGTTTTTGTTTTTGTTTTTTTTTTTTTTCTGAACTGCAAAAAATTTTCTGGAACTCGACCCCTGCGCGGTCGCTCAGCATTTCTGCGCGGGCGCGCAGAGGGTCTCTGGAAATTTTTTTTTTCAGCCCCTGTTTTTTGATTTTTTTGTGTTTTTGGATAGGTTATTAACTTCTAAGGGTTCCTGTAACAACAATTCATGGGTTGCCTCCCACGCAGCGCTTCTTTTTCGTCATTAGCTTGACGTTCCGTACCTTTCTCAAATAGTCAACAAAATGGCACTAACCACCTCTCGGTTTGCCATGTCCCCATAGTAGTGCTTCAACCGCTGACCGTTAACCTTGAATGCTTGGTCCGAATCATTCTTAAAAATTTCCACCGCTCCATGTGGAAACACAGTTTTGACAATAAAAGGTCCAGACCACCTTGATTTCAACTTCCCAGGAAAAAGTCGGAGCCGAGAGTTGAATAACAGAACTTGTTGCCCTGGCACAAATAACTTAGGATGTAGCTTCCTATCGTGCCACCTCTTCACCTTTTCCTTATACATTTTGTTATTCTCGTACGCTTGAAGTCAAAATTCATCAAGTTTATTAAGCTGAAGCATTCTTTTCTTACCAACTGCATCTAAATCCAGGTTCAATTTCTTCAATGCCCAGTAGGCCTTATGCTCAAGCTCCGCCGGTAGATGACATCCCTTACCGTACACCAACTGAAACGGTGACATCCCAAGTGGAGTTTTGTATGCTGTTCTGTAAGCCCAAACAGCTTCATCGAGCTTTAAAGACCAATTCTTCCTTGACGGACAAACAACCTTCTCTAGAATGTGCTTTATCTCTCTGTTAGACACTTCCGCTTGACCATTTGTTTGCGGATGATAGGCAGTAGCTACTCGATGATTCACATTATAACGCTGCATCATAGAAGTGAACTTACGGTTGCAAAAATGCGATCCTTCATCACTTATGATTACCCGAGGTGTTCCAAACCTTGTGAAAATTTGCTTATGAAGAAAATTTAGCACTGCCTTTGCATCATTTATCGGTAAAGCTTTAACTTCGACCCATTTTGAGACATAATCGACTGCCAGCAAGATGTACTGATTATTGCAAGACGAGATAAAAGGCCCCATGAAATCGATTCCCCATACATCAAAGACCTCGACTTCAAGCATCACATTTAATGGCATATCATCCTTCCTTGACAAATTTCCCACTCTTTGGCAACGATCACACCTTAAAACAAACTGATGAGCATCCTTGAACAAGGTAGGCCAGAAAAAACCTGCTTGCAGAATACGAGCTGCCGTCTTCTCACCTCCATAGTGTCCACCATAAATCGTGGAATGGCAGTCTCGTAATATCCCCTCCGTCTCACAGAACGGGATACATCTCCTGATGATCTGGTCAGCTCCCTGTCTAAACAAATATGGTTCATCCCACATATACCACTTCACCTCATACAGAAACTTCTTCTTTTGCGCGGATGTCAAATTAGGAGGCATTATATTGCTGACAAGATAGTTTACAATATCTGCAAACCATGGTTCTTCCTCCTGAATTGCAAACAACTGCTCATCCGGAAAAGATTCATTGATTAACGTCCTATCTTGTGAAGTAGAATCGGGATTCTCCAACCTAGAGAGATGGTCAGCTACTTGATTCTCAGTACCTTTTCTATCTTTGATCTCTAACTCAAATTCTTAAAGTAAAAGCACCCAACGAATGAGTCTCGGCTTCGAATCCTTCTTAGAAACCAGATAGCGAATAGCTGCATGATCAGTGAATACTGTCACTTTCGTACCAAGCAGATAAGATCGAAATTTCTCAAAGCCAAAGACTATAGCCAAAAGCTCCTTCTCAGTAGTGGTGTAGTTCAATTGGGCCCCATTTAAAGTCTTACTCGCATAGTAGACCACATGGAAGAGATTTTTCTTGCACTGTCCCAGAACTGCACCTACCGCATAATCACTCGCATCACACATCATCTCAAACGGTTCTGTCCAATCTGGTGCTGTAATAACTGGTGCCGTGATCAAACTCTCCTTGAGAGTCTCGAATGCTGCCAAACATTCATCATCAAATTTGAAAGGCACATCTTTCTCAAGTAAATTGCACAATGGCTTAGATATCTTTGAAAAGTCCTTGATGAATCGCCGATAAAAACCCGCATGACCGAGAAAACTACGGATTCCTTTCACCGAATTAGGTGGGGGAAGATTTTCAATGACTCCCACCTTGGCCTTGTCTACCTCCAGACCTTTGCTAGAGACCTTATGCCCAAGGATAATGCCTTCACGCACCATAAAATAATATTTCTCCCAATTAAGCACCAAATTAGTTTCTACGCATCTTTTGAGTACGGCGCGCAGATTATTCAAACATTCATCATATGAGTGTCCAAAGACGGAGAAGTCATCCATGAACACTTCGACATTATTTCCAATCATGTCAGAGAATATAGCCATCATACATCTCTGAAAGGTGGCCGGGGCGCCACATAACCCAAACGAAACTCTACGAAAAGCAAATGTGCCAAATGGACAAGTGAAGGTAGTCTTTTCCTGATCCTCTGGTGCAATACAAATCTGATTATACCCGGAATAACCATCCAGAAGACAAAAATAATCATGTCCCGCCAATCTGTCAAGCATTTGATCAATGAATGGGAGAGGGAAGTGATCCTTCCTTGTGGCTTTGTTCAATTTTCTATAATCCATGCATACTCTCCATCCTGTAACTGTTCGAGTAGGGATGAGCTCATTCTTTTCATTTGCGACCACAGTGATACCTCCTTTCTTAGGAACACATTGTACAGGGCTCACCCACGAGCTGTCAGAAATAGGATAAATGATGCCTGCATCTAGCCATTTCAGAATTTCTTTCTTCACCACCTCCTTCATGATCGGGTTCAGTCTTCGCTGCTGTTCCACAGTTGGCTTACTACCTTCCTCTAACAGAATTTTATGCATACAATATGAAGGACTTATCCCCTTGATGTCTGCTATGGTCCATCCTATAGCCGATTTGAATTCTCTCAAAATCCTTAAGAGCTTATCTTCCTCACTACCTGAAAGGTCAACTGAAATAATAACAGGTAACGTAGATGAATCACCTAAAAAAGCATACCTCAAGTGTTCAGGTAATGGTTTAAGCTCCAAGGTAGGTGCTTCCTCTATTGATGGTTTGAGCTTCCCTTCAGCATTCTTAAGGTCAGAAGTACCAAGAGATTCAAATGGTATGTCGAGCTTTCGCTTCCATGGAGAAGCGTTCAGATATTGTAATTGCTCGTTGCTATCTTCATCATCGCTGTCAAAATCCCCCACTAAGGCCTTTTCCAATGCATCAGACATTAGCATGTGATCGAGTTCCGAAGTAACCGCAGAATCAATCACATCCACTTTTAAGCACTCCTCATCTTCTGTAGGGAATTTCATTGCCTTGAATACGTTGAAGGTCACATCCTGATCTTGGACCCGCATAGTAAGTTCCCCTTTTTGCACATCTATCAAGGTACGGCCAGTAGCCAAGAAAGGCCTCCCCAAGATTATGGGAATCTTCTTATCTTCCTCAAAATCCAGAATAACAAAATCTGCAGGAAAGAAGAGCTTATCCACCTTGACGAGCACATCCTCAACTATGCCCCTCGGTTAAGTAATGGAACGGTCCGCCAATTGTAGCGACATGTATGTGGGTTTTGGATCAGGCAGATCCAGCTTTTTAAAGATCGACAACGGCATCAGATTAATGCTTGCTCCCAAATCGCAAAGGCACTTGTCAAAAGTTAGATTGCCAATGGTGCAAAGAATGGTGAAGCTTCCTGGATCTTTCAGTTTTGGTGGTAACTTTTGCTGCAGAACAGCGCTGCATTCTTCCGTGAGAGCAACGGTTTCAAGGTCATCCAGTTTCACCTTCCTTGAAAGAATAGTCTTCATAAACTTCGCATAACTAGGCATTTGTTCCAGAGCCTCAGCGAAAGGTATATTGATGTGAAGTTTCTTGAACACCTCCAGAAACTTCCCGAACTGTCTATCCAGCTTTTGTTGCTGCAATCTCTTAGGAAAAGGTGGTGAAGGATAGAGCTGTTTCTCCCCTGTATTAGCCTCAGACAGAGTGTGTTCAACAGTAGTCTTCCTTGGTTCCACCGCTTTCTCCTTTTGTTTAGATTCTTCATCTCTAACTTCAGCTTCGACTTCTTTTGCCTTTTCAGCATCAGCTACTTTTCCAGACCTTAAGGTAATAGCCTTGACTTGCTCTTTAGCTTCCTTCCTGCCTGGTACTTCCGTGTCACTGGGAAGAGTGCCAGGTTGATGATTGAGCACTGCATTGGCTAATTGACCGATTTGATTTTCCAAGGTCTTGATAGAAACCGCCTGACTCTTGCACAACAGCTTAAGTTCCTCAAAATCAGCACTAGTAGGTGCAGCTGCACTTCCTTGTTGAGGATATGATTGCCTTGTAGCATACTGCTGTGGTTGTTGGAATCCAGGTGGGTTAAACTGTTTACTCACTCCTTGCTGATATGGTGGCTGAATAGCATTCTGATTATTCCCCCAGCTGAAATTTGGATGATTTCTGTTGTTAGGATGATAGATCGCTGGCACAGGCTGCTGTTGTCGCTGATAATTATTCACATACTGAACAGATTCGTTGACAAGAGAACACTGATCCGTAGCATGAGAACCTGCACAAAGCTCACAAACCATAGCTATTTGATTAACTCCATACGTAGCCAAAGAATCAACCTTCATTGATAGCGCTTGGAGCTGGGCTGCAATAGCGGTGGCTGCATCAACTTCCAGAATACCTGCTACCTTGCCTGATGTCATCCTCTGAGTTGGGTTCTGATGCTCATTTGCAGCCATCGTCTCGATAAGATTGTACGCCTCAGTATAGCTTTTAGCCCATAAGGCGCCTCCAGCTGCTGCATCGAGCATGGGCCGAGATTGGGCCCCCAAACCATTATAAAAACCAGTGATTACCATCCAATCTGGCATTCCATGATGTGGACATTTTCTCAACATTTCCTTGTAGCGTTCCCAAGCCTCGCACATAGATTCTGTAGGTTGCTGCGCAAACTGAGTAAGAGCACTCCTCATAGCAGCAGTCTTTGCCATTGGATAAAACTTCACCAGAAACTTTTGCGCAAGATCTTGCCACGTAGTGATTGACCCAGATGGTTCAGAATGTAACCAGTCTTTAGCTTTATCCCTCAGTGAGAATGGGAAAAGCCGCAACTTGATAGCCTCATCAGTCACGCTATTATACTTAAAAGTGCTGCAGATCTCGACAAAATTCCTTATGTGCATGTTGGGGTCTTCAGTTGCCGCTCCTCCAAAAGAAACAGAATTCTGCACCATCTGAATAGTGCCCGGCTTGATTTCAAAGGTGTTAGCTTGAATAGCCGGATGAAGGATGCTTGACTGAATGTCATCAATTTTAGGCCGAGAAAAATCCATGAGAGCTGGATCAGCTTGAACAATACGATCTCCCATGTTTACTGGTTCTTTCTGCTCAGTTCCTGAATCCGAATCCTCAAAATCTAACTTATCCGGTGTATCAAGAACTTCGTCTTTCTCTTCAGCTGTATCTAAGGTCCTCTTGCGAGCACGAGAACGAGTTTGCATAAACGCTTGCTAAAGTACCTGAAACACAACCGAAAAGAGTAAGTAACTACTATGTCCTAATCACTGAGTCCTAATGACCAATGATGGTAAGTACATAAACTAAACAAATACGCCGAGTCCCCGGCAGCGGCGCCAAAAACTTGTTAGGGCGAAATCACGCACTAATATTCACGCAAGTATACGCGTTCGCAAGTAATATAGAATACTTTCTAGTTCGTTCCCTCAGAGACTCAGACTAATTTATTGTCTAATTTAACTCACTCACCAATGTATGACTACTTCTCAATGTTAAGATAATAACACTTAAAATTGTTGATTAAATATTAACTATAATTAACTACTTAATTAACCACTTAACTAACACTTCAATTTATCAATAATAAAACACTCATGAGATCACAACTTCATTATTACTTCCTTCTATAGCCATAGTTATTACCTTTAGCATGTGACAGTGATGATATTAATCGAATAACACGAAACTAATAAAAGCCAACTTTCATTGTACTAATACCATTCTACCAAACATCCACAATTAAGATAGAAGTTGAATAGTCATCAATTATGTTGAGTTCCTATATGTCTACAGAAATTGACAACACAACGATTTAAGCACAAGTTATCCCTTTTTGATTACATAGGGCAAATAAAACTGTTAGAGTTACCCACTAATCATGCACAACGTACATGAACCTATGCTAGCATGGCAAGTTCTAAATCTCAAGATCCACCGTCGCTTCACAAGAGATTAACACCCTATCTTATATGTTCGCGACGCACATAAGACGAATACGCATAACCAATACTAGAGATCATGCAATCATCACATACTAAAGTATTAGACAATTAACTAAAGAATTCCATAATAAATCCGTTGCAACCCCATGATCACGATTAGCCCATAATAGAACATATCGCCATCATGGGTTCATATGAAATCATGATAAACAAACACAAGAAAATAATAACTAAACTGATTATATTAAAATAGAGTACGTCACAAGAGTAAATAAGTCAAAGCAAGAAAACTAGCATCCAACGTTACAACGAAACAAGAATCACAAGAATATATGCTTCCTCTTCGTTGCTGTGTGCTAAATCGGTCTTCTTCCTTATCTCCTTCGCTTCTTGCAAAACACAATCTAAAACATAATCTCCTCTTAATACTCTATGAAAACGTCTCAAATCTACCTATATAATAGTCCCATAAAACTCAGATTACATAGAAGTTGGAAGCCAAACAGAAGTAGAAGTCTAAAATAATATATCTTTTTCCCCGACCCTGCGCGGCTGCTCAGCATTTCTGCGCGGGCGCGCAAGGCTGTTGCGCGGCCGCTCAGCATTGCTGCGCGGGCGCGCAGGACCCTACTGGAAAATTTCCAGGTTTGCTCCGTTTCTTCGCCGTAATCTGCCCGTTCTTTTCCTCTCTCAATGGTGAACACATGCCAAGGCTTATTCTTGATGATTCCTTCCTCCGAAATGCAACTAATACCCTGAAATGTATAAACACTAGAAAAACGCATCAAATACACAAATTACTTAATTTCAAGACACCAATTTAGGCCATTTTAAGACGTTCTAAGTGGTATAAAATGCCACTTATCAATATCCAACAAAAATTTCTTCATCAGCTTTTAGATCAAATTTGGTTAGCTGTTCAGGATGAGTCTTAAGAACAAAACACTTGCATCCAAACACATGAAAATACTTCAGATTTGGCTTCTTTTTCTTCACCATCTCATATGGTTTCTTTCCATGCTTGTTGATAAGTGTTGCATTTTGAGTAAAATAAGTAGTCTGCACAGCTTCAGCCCAAAAATAGGTTGGTAACTTTGCTTCATCAAGCATAGTTCATGCAGCTTCAATAAGAGTTCTATTCTTTCTTTCAACAACTCCATTTTGCTATGGAGTTCCAGGAGCATAGAATTCCTGCTTGATTCCTTGGTCTTTGCAGAACTCTTTTATGATCAAATTCTTGAACTCAGTGCCATTATCAATTCTTATGATTTTCACAGAGTCTTTAACCACTTTATCCAGTTGTTTGACATGATCAATCAAGATAGATGCAGTTTCACTTTTTATGTGCAAGTAATACACCAATGTGTATCTGGTGAACTCATCCACTATGACCATAGCATATTTCTTCTTTGCAATAGACATGACATTCACTGGACCAAATAGATCAACATGTAGAAGGTGATAAGGCTCAAGAATTGAAGATTCAGTCTTGCTCTTGAATGAAGATTTTCTTTGTTTTGCCTTTTGACATGAATCACAAAGGCCATCAGCAGCAAATACTGATTTTGACAGTCCTCTCACAAGATCTTTCTTGACTAGTTCATTTATATTGTTGAAATTTAAATGAGAGAGTTTCTTGTGCCAATTCCAGCTTTCTTCAATTGATGCTCTACTTAACAGACAAATTGCAGAACCATCAGTACTTGTTGAAAGCTTGGCTTCATAAATGTTACCATGCCTCTATCCTTTTAGAATAACTTTTCCTGTAGATTTGCTTACAACTTCACAGTGTTCTTCAAAGAAATCTACATGATAACCTCTGTCACAAATTTGACTAATACTCAGCAAATTGTGTTTAAGTCCTGAGACTAGAGCTACTTTTTCAATGATGACATTCCCAAGATTGATATTGCTCTATCCCATAGTTTTTCCCATGTTGCCATCTCCATAAGAAACACCTGTGACAGCTTTCTCCACAAATTCTAATAGTAGGGCTTTATTTCCAGTCATATGTCCTGAGCATCCATTGTCCAGAACTAGGATGTTTTTCCTGTTGCCCTGCAATCACAAAGACCACTAATGATTAGTTTTAAGGACCCAGACTTTCTTGGATCCTTTGGCCTTATTAAGAAAGTTTTATTTGATAATAATCATAGTACAAACTATGATATTCCTTACAAGTATAAATGGAATGCCATAAACTACCACAATGAAAACAAGGATTTTGTGGCCTATATCTAATAGACTGACTTTTAACTCCTGACTTTGAAGGTAAGGAGTTTATGTTCTTATTCTTCCTGCAAAAAGAAGCCAGATGGTTAGAATTTCCACAGTTATAACATTTCTTTCTAGGAGCATTAGGAACAGGCTTATAATCATTGCTTTTATTCACACCTTCCTTTCCATTCATATTTTTCCTAGGTGGTTTTACCTTGTTTACATTCTTAACATCTTTCAGCTTATGCTTAAGCTGTTTCTTTGTCATTAAGCCTATGTTTACTTCAGTTGGCTTATCATGTTTTGGTTTGTCAAAAGTTAATTTCTCTTTAACTTCTGATTTATCAATATCAAACTTTACATCTACAAACTTAACAGGATTTACCTTTGGCTTTTATTTAACAACTATAGGCTCAATTTCTGCAGTTCCTTTATCATTCTTATCATCTCCATAACCTAAGCCCTCTTTCCAGTTTCCACTACTTAATAAATTCCGAGTTGTTCTTCCAGAGTTAGTCCAAGTCATGATAATCTCTCTTTCCTTTTCTAACTCAGTTTTTAGAGATTCATTCATTTTAAGCACTTCATCTCTAGCATAGAAAGCATCATCTCTATCTTTCTGAGTTTGATGGAACATAACTAACTCTTTTTCTAAATAATCATTCCTCTTTTTATAAGCAAGATTTTCAGAAATTAATCTTTCATATGTTAAAGTTTGATCTCTATAACCAATGAACATGGTTTTAAGATATCTTCTCAACTCAGTAATATCATCAGTATGAAAAACATAGGTTGTTTGAGGTACCTTTAACTCAGCAGCTTCAGAACTGCTATCAGTATTTGCCATCAAGGCATAGTTCACCTCACTTTCAGAATCTCAAGTGTATGTCCAGCTTTTTTTCTTTGTGACAAGAGCCTTGCCTTTGTCACTCTTCACTTTCTTGCAGTCAGGAGATATGTGGCCTTTCTCACCACAGTTGTAGCATTTGACATTTGAGTAATCTCCTCTGTCAGACTTTCCTCCTTTGCCTTCAAATTTTCTGAAACCTTTCTTATCAGAACTTGCACCTTTCCTGGAAAACTTCTTTCCCCTTCTGAATTTCCTGTAAGCAATCTTTGTGATTCCTTTCACCATAAGAGCACATATCTTCATCATCTCTTCATCAGGATCCATCTTAGATAGACTTTCAGTTTCTGAATCCTCATCACTATCAGGACTTGATGACTCAGTACTAGACTTTGTGATGAGTGTGTTTCCTTTGCCTTTCTTTGAGATAGCCACTTTAGGGGATTCCTCCTCAGCCTTAAGAGCAACTGTCCTTGACTTTCTCCCATGCCACTTGCTTCTTTGATCCATCTAATGTTCATGAGTCTTGAGCATACCATAAATTTCATCAAGAGTAGTTTCATCAAGAGCATAGTTGTCTCTTATAGTTGTGGCCTTCAAATCCCAACTTTCAGGAAGAGCTAAAAGGAATTTGAGATTAGTATCTTCAAGATCATATTCCTTATCCAACAGTAACAGATCATTCAAGAGTTTGACAAATCTATCATATAAACCAGTCAATGACTCATCAGGTTTTGAGTCAAAGTGCTCATACTCTTGAGTGAGTATAGTCCTCCTGTTTTTCTTAATTGAATCAGTTCCCTGGCATCTTATCTCCAAGGCATCCCATATCTCTTTTGCAGTCTTGCAGTTAATTACCCTGTTTGACATAACATTATCAATGGCACTGTGCAGCAAATGTCTTACCTTTGCATCCTTTGTAATAGATGAGATATCTTCAGCTGTATATTCACTTTTCTCCTTTGGTACAGTCTGTGCTGGCTGATCTGCAACTATAACAGAGAGCTTAGTTGGCTTGTGTGGTCCTTCATTAATTCTGTCAAGGTATTCTGGATCTGTAGCTTCCAGAAACATAGACATCCTCACCTTCCATATGGGATACTCAGAAGGTTTTAGTATGGGAACCCTAATTGTCTCATATCGATTATAGATTTGAGTCTTTGGAGTTTCTTCAGTTTTGGTGGGCTTGGTTGGAGTTTGTACTTCTTCAGACATGATTGTTTTTGGATCTTTACTGTATGTATGTCAACATATTGCTCTGATACCACTTGTTAGGTCACACACACTGTAGAAGGGGGTTGAATACAGTGTTTATTACAATCAAATCGAATATAATAACTCAAGTAACAGAAAATAGATTTTATTCAACATAATAAACCCTGTTACAAAGAACTGTCCTCTCTCAGTGATGAACAAATTATCACGAGAGCTGCTAGGGTTACAAAGATTAATAAACTCGATTATGATCGCACACATAGTGTAAACCCTATGCATGTGTTTATATACTACACAATTATAAGATAATCTTCTAATTGATATCGAATACAATTCTGCTTCCTAATATATATCAGTCAGTTATCTTTTCTTCCAAGTATTCTATTCCTTATAGAACTCTTCTCCATGCATATTTCTTCTTATGTTTGTCTTGATCTTCTTTCCTTTCAATCAGCCGCCTTCCTTATCTGAACATCTCCTTAAGTCCTGATATTATCTCCCGATAACTTAAGTTCTGACAACTTAAGTTCTGATATCTTAAGTCCTGACTTCAGTATAAGTACTGATTTCCAGTTAAGTACTGATTTGTCTTGTTAAGTAAGATCTAAAAACTAAACACAAATCATATTAGACATGACATCATAAATATATCTAATATACAGCTGAAGATATCTCATCTATTGTGAAGGATGCAAAGGTAAGGCATTTGCTGCATAGTGCCATTGATGATGTCATGTCAAACAGGGTAATTAACTGTAAGACTGCAAAGGAGATATGGGATGCCTTGGAGACAAGATGCCAGGGAACTGATTTAATTAAGAAAAATAGGAGGACTATACTCACTCAAGAGTATGAGCACTTTGACTCAAAACCTGATGAGTCATTAACTGGTTTATATGACAGATTTGTCAAACTCTTGAATGATCTGTCATTGGTGGATAAAAAATATGATCTTGAAGATACTAATCTTAAATTCCTTTTAGCTCTTCCTGAAAATTGGGATTTGAAGGCAACTACTATAAGAGACAACTAAGCTCTTGATGAAACTACTCTTGATGAAATTTATGGTATGCTCAAAACTCATGAACTTGAGATGGATCAAAGAAGCAAGTGGCATGGGAGAAAGTCAAGAACAGTTGCTCTTAAGGTTGAGGAGGAATACCCCAAAGTGGCTGTCTCAAAGAAAGGCAAAGTAAAGGCTCTCATCACAAAGTCTGATACTGAGTCATCAAGTTCTAATAGTGACGAGGATTTAGAAACTGAAAGTCTATCTGAGATGGATGCTGATGAAGAGATGATGAAATTGTGTGCTCTTATGGTGAAGGGTATCACAAAGATAGCCTACAGGAAATTCAGAAGGGGAAATAAGTTTTCTAGGAAAAGTAGAAGTTCTGATAAGAAGGGATTCAGAAAATCTGAAGGCAAAACTGGAAAGTCTGACAAAGGAGATTACTCAAATGTTAAATGCTAAAATTATGGTGAGAAATGCCACATATCTCCTGATTGAAAGAAATGAAAAGGTGACAAAGGCAAGGCACTTGTCATAAAGAAGAAAAGATGGACAGACACTTCAGATTCTTAGAATAAGGTGAACTATGCCTTGATGGCAGATGCTCATAGCAGTTCTGAAGCTGCTGAGTTAAAGGTGATGGGTTCCGAGGCATAAAACATAGTGGATAAACGTAAATAAAACAAAAAAAAAAATTGAAACCCAAAAACAGGATCCATGTATAATTGTGGGCAGATTATGGAGATAACGAATCATACCTTTCAAGAGCCTGACTTTCACGAACTCAGCGGGGATCCTAGCTATCACGCTTTGTGTCTACCACTCGGAGAAACACCTCTATGGTATCCACACGAGCACTTCCAAGAATGTCTCACGAACTTGACTACGGAATGGATGTACTAGCCTCCTTCTTGACGATCCGAATTGCCTCTGCCTCTCTTTGCTGCTAGGGTTTTCTCCAAAAACGTACTAGCCTCTTTAACCTATCATTATCTATTTATAATGGCTGATTAAAAGGCCCATAACAGCAAAGCCCAACTGTGACGGCCTCAACCCCGGGGTCAGGGGCTAACGTCACCAAAAATATGATAAATTATAACAAAAACTACTAAATAAACTTTATTATAATACACGACCCCAACCAGGAGCCGAAACAGGTTCAAGTATTATTTAGGTTACAACACACACACTAACTTATTCAAAACCAGACACTCTCCCTTAATACAACAACTCATCAGACCTCAGGGCCTGATACAAACTACCTCAGAGGTGTTGGGACCGGAGGCTGACACTCTACGTTGACCTGGTCTTCTAGACATCTACAATAAATAAATACAAAACAAGATGCAAGGGTGAGCAATCCATTTCCCAACAGTACCTCTATATGAATAATCAGTTACAGGATGTATAAAATAGTATAGGAACAGATATTAACCTGATATACGAAAAATCTGTAAAACAGGTATAAACTGGATATCAAAACTAGCATGCTTTGCAAAATAACATCATATGTAGTGTGCTGTGTAAAAATACCAGAGTTCAAGTTTAGCATGCTATTTCCTTTCCAAAACCACTGTCCATTGCTGGACCCATAAATCACCTGTCCCGTTACGGGGACTATAAACCATTTGTTCCGTTTCGGGAACCATTAAACCTTTATCAGATATATAAAAGAGGATGAATTCTAGGGACAGCTGATCAGTCTATCCCGCCACAAATTTTGTTCCGGAACTCAGAGACTAGCTAGGTCTCTGTCATGCTGGACTAAGCGGCCTACCAGTGCGCGCATCCGACTTAGCCTCTTACGCAACCATGCTGGGCCGTTACCTAATAACGGACCTCTTACGCCAACTGACCACCCAATATCTGATTTATTTTTATCCAGTTTCCAAAACCATTTACACATATCTCCTTTTTAAACAATTACTGCACACATTCTAAAAATCACTTTTTAATATTTAATCATAATCTAGAGATAGGCATTTTCAGAAGTTACTTTTTCCCCAAAACCTCGTTCTGTAAAACATATTTAAATACGGGGAATACGTAACTTAAAACGTTCTGTTCCAGTACGTAATTTAAATCAACAACTATTCATATATACTGAACTGTAAAAGATTAGTTCAGGGGTACTTGCCTTGCGAAGCTTTGCACTAACTCTTGGCTTAACTCTAATTGACTTCAACTACTGGGTCCTTTGACTCGAACCTACGAAATCAAAACAACCTAGGTTAAACGACCGATTGTGCTTGACTTTTCCTCACTAATAATTATCTAACGATATAATTCCCGACTCGCATGCATATTAATAACAATAATATATACGCAATAAAAGTGCACATAACAATCATGGGTTAATTTGTATTAAATGAGATATATGTACTTGATTAATAATTTAAGGAAATTTTTAGAAAAAATTGGACAGCGACTCTTCTGTTTATAGGCCTACCCGTCGAAATATCAATCGACGTCAAATCCCAACACAATAATTCAAATCTCCAAATAACTAAATTTTTAGTCCCGAAAATAATTTATACAACTCATTTTATTTATTAAAATATTTAGGACCCAGAACAGGGTCATCACCGTCCACCGTCGGCTCGCCAGAACTCATCGCCGACGGCGGCAAAATTTTCGGGGCACCCAATTATTCGGGTTCCAACACAAAAATTCTACCGATAATTTTATAAATTAATCCTGCATGAAATTATATTTAATTTCACGAAATCATTCAACATAATTCCTGCAGAAAAAAAAATATATAAAATCAATATAATGATTTTAATTTTTGAAACTGGAAAAACAGTACAAGAACAACCCAAACCAAGCCACACAGCAACAATCACACGCGCACCAACGCGCCACCGCAACACAACCGCATAAAATACACACATATACTGACACTAACTCACACCCACAACTATATACACACACATAACCACAACAACATGTATGTATATTTATATCGGAACGAAACTGATCCGGGCCAAGATATTAGAAAACAAGAGGACGGCGGCCGGAATCGCGAAAGAGATAGGCGGGGAAGAGAAGGACGACAGAGGGAGGGAGAAAGAGATATATATAGAGAGAGATTGAAAACTGTGAGAGAGAGAGGGGAGAGAGAGTTGAGAGACAGAGAGGGTGAAATGAGAGAGACAGAGTCAATGTTAACCCACAGAACCAAATGCTGGCTGCCCCCTCCTTCTGGTAAGCCGCGTGTCCAATAAAAAGGAACACGTGGCTACTTCCTAGACTAGGCAAAATTTTTATAACACCGAATCGTAAAATTGGCGATACATATCGCGCGCGAGAGTTAGTCGGAAAAATTCCAAAATAGTCTTAAAATGTCACAAATATCCCGAAGTTTGTAAAAACATAGATTTTGAAATTTTAAGAGAATTTTCAAAATGCAACTTATACCCGCTTTTAGCCTTTAAATGAAACCATGCGCGGGTAAGTTTAATCCCAAAAATTTCTAAAATAATTTTAAAATTCCCAGAATATTTTGAGCTTAATAAAATATAAGTTTTTTGATTTTTGAAGAACTCTGGAATTAAATATGGATTTTAGTAATAAACACAGTCAGAAAATCATTCAAAAATAAATAATTAACAGAATATTGATTTGTAAATTTTATAAAATCCCAAAAATTGTCCTTAAAATTTTAGAATCATAAAAAAAAATTTAGAGGCAACCTAAATAGCTTTTGAAAATAAGATTGTCATAAAATCATTTTTTTTAAAAGTGTAATCAAAATAAAATGGTGCAGCAGCTAATTATAAAAACACACCACGCAATCCAACAATCACCTATAAAAAATAATAAATCAGGCAGAGGGACCAAAATTAATACAATATTCTTTATTCAATATATTTACGCAATAATTGCATATTTAAATATTACAGCAATATACGAGTCGTTATATCCTTCCCCCCTTAAAAAGATTTTTTCCTCAAAATCTTTACTAATTAAATAAGTGAGGATATTTGTCAAGCATATCTGATTCTAGTTCCCAGGTAGACTCTTCTACCCTAGGGTTTCTCCAAAGTACTTTAACTATAGGGATAGATTTATTTCTAAGTACACGCTACTTACGATCGAATATCTGGATTGGCTGCTCCACATAAGATAAATCCGATTGAAGCTCAATCGGTTCATATTCAATTACATGATTCGAGACAGGAATATACAGCATCAACATGGACACATGAAATACATTATGGATATGCTGCCACTGCGGGGGTAAAGCTATCTCGTATGCCACTTTTCCTATTTGCTTCAAAACTTCAAATGGTCCTATATCTCGGACTCAGTTTACCTTTCTGACCGAATCGAATCAATCCCTTCTATGGTGAAACTTTTAGTAATACCAATGATCCTATTTCAAAACTTATGTCCTTTCGATGTAAATCTGCATTCTTTTTCTATCTATTCTGAGCGGCTTCCAATCTTTTCCGAATTAACACCACTGCTTCTTTTGTCTACTGCACTAATTCAGGTCCTAACACTTTCGTTTATCCTACCTCATCCCAGTATAGAGGTGATCTACACTTTCGTCCATATAAAGCTTCGTAGGGTGGCATTCCGATGCTGGCGTGGTAACTGTTATTATAGGAAAATTCTATTAATGGTAAATGATCGTCCCAACTTCCCTTGAAATCTAAAGCACATACTCTTAACATATCTTCGATCGTCTGAATCGTTCTCTCACTTTGGCCATCAGTTTGAGGATGATAAGCGGTGCTCATATTTAACTTAGTTCCTAAACACTCTTGAAACTTTGTCCAAAACCTCAAATTAAATCTTGGATCTCGATCTGATACTATAGACACAGGTACCTTATGCTTGGCAACTATCTCATCTAAATATATTTTAACTAGCTTTTCCAGAGAATACTTTTCATTAATTGGGAGGAAATGCGCTGACTTGGTCAATCTATCAATGATTACCCAAATGGCATCGTGATTCGATCTTGTCCTCGGTAAGCCTACCACAAAATCCATTGCAATTTCTTCCCACTTCCACTGTGGAATTTCCAGAGGCTGCAACAATCCACTGGGCCTTTGGTGCTCTGCTTTTACTCTCTGACACACGTGACACTTGCTAACCCACTCCACAATCTCTTTCTTCATTCCTGGCCACCAGAAGTGTTTCTTTAAATCTGGGTACATCTTCGTGCTACCAGGGTAAATAGAAAACCTAGAATTGTGCGCTTCATGCAATATTTCATTCTTCAGTTCTTCTACATTAGGAATCCAGATGCGAGAGGAAAACTTATATAGACCGCGGTTACCCTTTTGAGTACATAATTCTTCTCCTGTCAGATCTTCCAAATCTCATTCCATAACTCCTTCTTGACCTCTTTTAATCTTTTCCATTAACGCTGGCTGGAAAGTAATCTCGTATAGCGTTTCCCGATCTTCACCTGATACTCGAATTTTGATTTCCATTTTTCTAAGTCCCGGGCTAATTCATTCGCGATACGGGCCATGCTTAATTTTTCTTTTCTACTTAGGGCATCAGCTACCACATTAGCCTTACCTGGGTGATAGTTAATTGAATAGTCATAGTCCTTAATCAACTCCAACCATCTCCTTTGTCTTATGTTTAAGTCCTTTTGGGTGAATATATACTTTAAGCTTTTATGATCCGTGTAGATATCACATTTCTCTCCGTACAAGTAATGACGCCATAACTTCAAAGCAAACACTATAGCCGCCAGCTCAAGATCATGAACTGGATATTTCTGCTCATGGGGCTTTAACTGCCTAAACGCATACGCAATAACCTTATCATGTTGCATTAGCACACATCCTAATCCTTTAATAGAAGCATCCTGAAAATTATGAAATTCCCGGTTTTATCTGGTAATGCTAACACTGGTGCTATCACTAGTCTTTTCTTTAGCTCTTGGAAGCTTTCTTCACATTTCTCCGTCCAAGCAAATCTCTCATTCTTCCGGGTCAGCTTGGTCAACGGGGTTGCAATCTTGGCAAAGTCCTTCACAAATCTTCGGTAATAGCCTGCTAATCTAGGAAAACTTCTAATTTCCGTTAGGGTCTTTGGTTGTTACCATCTGGATACCGCTTCAATCTTCACAGCATCTACCTTAATACCATCCTTACCAACTATATGACCTAAAAACTGGACTTCCTCCAACCAAAATTCACACTTTGAGAAATTAGCATATAATCGTTTTTCTCTCAACTTTTGTAATGCAATTCTTAGATGTCTGGCATGGTCGTCTTTGGTCTTTGAGTAGATGAGGATGTCATCAATAAATACAATAACAAACTTATCCAAGTACTCCTTATACACCTGGTTCATTAAATCCATAAAAGCCGTTGGCGCATTAGTCAACCCGAATGACATCACTAGAAACTCGTAATGGCCATACCTGGTTCGAAAAGCAGTCTTCAGTATATCTTCAGGCTTGATCTTCAACTGATGATAGCCCGATCTTAAGTTGATCTTGGAAAAACAACATGCTCCCTTCAGTTGATCAAATAAATCATCAATCCCGGGTAGGGGATACTTATTCTTGATGGTTAACTTATTCAATTCTCGGTAGTCAATACACAATCTCATGCTTTCATCCTTCTTTTTCACAAATAACACTGGCGCGCCCCACGGGGATACACTTGGTTTAATTACCCCTTTATCCAAAAGTTCCTGAAGTTGTTTAGCTAGTTCTTTCATTTCTACTGGGGCCATACGGTAAGGTGCCTTTGAAACTGGTTCTGCTCCCGGAATCAAATCAATAGAAAACTCAATCTCCCGATCTGGTGGTAATCCTGGTAACTCGTCTGGAAACACATCTGAAAATTCATTACCTACTGAAATCTTCTCCAATTTGGGTACTCTCTTCTCAGTGTCCACAACATGGGCTAAATATGCTTCACAACCTTGTCTCAATAACTTCTTCGCTTCCAAGATAGAAAGAAATTTCTTGTCCTGTTTTTGTCCTTGATAAACTATTCTTTTATTGTCTTCTGAATATAACAAAACTTTCTTTTTCTTACAATCAATATTTGCCTTATGCTGAGACAACCAATCCATTCCTAAAATTACATCAAACTCTCCTAACTGAAAGGGTATCAAATCCCCCAAAAAGAGATGCTCGCAAATTTCTATTCGACATCTAGGGCAAAACTGGTTTATTGAGATTTATCTTAATTAGCTACCTCTATCGATAAGGGCTCATCTAAATTTTCCAACATCAAATTCATTTTACTTACACATTCTTTAGATATAAAGGACTTAGATGCTCCCTAAATCAAATAAAACCTTAACATGCACTGAATTTAGAGAAAGCGTACCTGCAACCACATCTGAATCTTGAGCATTAGATTTCTTGGTCATTTTAAAGGTTCTGGCTTTTGCTGTGCTAGTTGCTGGTCCTTGAGATTCATTCCCTCCTACATTACCTTGAGTAGCCGTCTTGCAATTTCTGGAGATGTGCCCAACCTTACTACACTTGAAGCAGGTGACTCTGATGTTTCCTAGGTTATATTCTGACGCATAATGACCCTTTTTATCGTATTTAAAACACTGGACATCCTTCCGGCACAGACCACTATGCTTTCTACCACATAACTTACAGTCCACAACTAGCTTGGTTGACTGGACTGGGGCGGAGGCAACTGAGGTGACACCGGAATTTGTCTGAGCCATGCCTTGCCTTCTAAATCTCCTATTCCTATTCCGGCCAAACTTCCTTGGGAACTTCTGACTAGACTCCTCCTGGTCTGCATTACCTGTACCACCTTCAAACTTTCTCTTCCGATCACCCCCTTTCCTTGGAGGCCAACTTCTGATCACTTTCAATTATCATGGTGGCTTGAACTACAGAGGTATACGTCTTAAGTTGTAGGGCCACCACTCCACTACGAACTTCCGGCTTTAGTCCTTGCTGAAATCTCCTAGCTTTCTGAATCTCAGTGTTCATATATCCAGGGGCTAGTCGAGCCAACTCCGTAAACTTGGCCTCATACACAGCCACGCTCCTTTCTCCCTGCTTTAATTCCAAAAACTCTATCTCCAACTGACTCTGCAAACAATCTGGAAAATAGTTTTCTAGAAATAGCTCCGTAAATCTAGCCCAAGAAATAGGGCCTTCTCCTTCTAAGGCACGCGCAAATTCCCACCAAAAACTTGCTTCACCTTTCAGAAAATAACTAGCATAATCTGACTTAGAATCATCACTCACCTGAATAAGGGTGAAGGCTTTCCCCATTTCTTTAAGCCAAATTCTAGCAGCAATCGGGTCTACCTCGCCCTTAAACTCTGGAGGTTTAACTGACTGGAAGGACTTGAAACTAACAGTCTGGTTCAACTCTTTTGGTTGGGGTTGTTGTTGAAGCTGTAACAGTTATTGGATTTATTGATGTTGTTATTGTATAAATTGTTGTTATTGTCGCTGCTGTTGTAGGAATTGTCGTTGCTGCTGCTGGAATTGTTCTTGCTGCTGAGCCATCTGATTAGACTGTTGGCGCAACAAATCTAGTAATCCATCCATGACTGGGCCCCCTTCAGAGTTCCTGCTAGAGGAATTGGACGAGAAATTTTTCTTGGGAGGCATTCTCCTGAAACACACCAAAAAGGTTTTATATGAAAATTGTGCCCCCGGGTAGCAACAGTTTTATGCATCAGGAGAATGCGGTCACAATTAAATATTCCCTTCCTTGTTTATTTGGGGTCCACCCATGATGCATAACCAAATTCAACAATCCAGCAACAAATACAACAATAACAATAACAACAATAACAAGAGTGCAATAAAATAAACCGATAACCGTAACATCAGAAAATAATAATACAACAACAGTACAAATCCATCTAACAACTACAGTACAACACTCATAACATACTAAGTACACAACAAAATTGTCTGTCATAGCAGCCCCGCCTAATACAAGCTATAATACAAAGAAAACATACATAAGAAAAGCATCTATAGAACTCCTACAACTAACTCCGGGCTCTGTATCTCACTGCAGCAAGTCTAATCTAGCCACTGCCACTGCCACCAATGGATCCTAACTCAAATACCAACCAGTTCACAAGATCCTGGTACTGAACAACCCTAAACTCGGAGCTAATAAAACGGTCAATGGTCCGAGCTTTCTCTACCGCAGCCTGAGTCAAAGATCGAACTCTCTCCTGCACATCTGGGGAAGGGGCAGGAATACCCTGGAAAGGCCCGACCGGAATCTGGTCAAGGTGAGCTGCTAACCCTGGGCTCTGCTCTCTGATCAAAGACTGGTTCACCGCTCGGTGAACATGGTAAGGGATCGGGGAAGATGCTCCTGAAGGAACAGAGGGAGGAACATGTGGTCTCGAGGTGGAGGAACTAGGACCACATCCTGGAGGGAAATCCCTAACAGCCGACACTGACCTTCGTACCCAGTGAGGATGGATACTAGGTCCTGACACACCTCCTGATATAACTGGAGGAACAGGTGGAGGAGGCATGGGAGTCTCCTCGGCTACAACATCCAAGGTCCGCTCAGAATCTGAATCATCTGAGTCTGACGGGTTTCCCCGAGAAGGAGAACTAGAGATCACTATAGGCCACTGTCAATCATAACAATATATGGGAAAGACATAACAAAGTTAAGGCAAGTCTATTAAAATATTAATAGATGTTAGGGTAACGCCGTCGGAACCCTCGACTGACACTTAAGGTTGCTCCTCGACATGAGTTGCTGACTCACACTATATGACATACTTCCTACACCTTACTAACTCATCTCTTAACATAAATTAGGGACTTGAACCTGTGGCTCTGATACCAACTGTGATAGCCTCAACCCCGGGGTCAGGGGCTGACGTCACTAAAAATATGATAAATTATAACAAAAACTACTAAATAAACTTTATTATAATACATGACCCCAACCAGGAGCCAAAACAGGTTCAAGTATTATTTAGGTTACAACACACACACCAACTTATTCAAAACCAGACACTCTCCCTTAATACAGTAACTCATCAGACCTCAGGGCCTGATACAAACTACCTCAGAGGAGCCGGGACCGGAGGCTGACACTCTATGTTGACCTGGTCTTCTAGACATCTGCAATAAATAAATACAAAACAAGCTGCAAGGGTGAGCAATCCATTGCCCAACAGTACCTCTATATGAATAATCAGTAACAGGATGTATAAAACAGTATAGGAACAGATATTAAACTGATATACGAAAAATCCATAAAACAGGTATAAACTGGATATCAAAACTAGCATGCTTTGCAAAATAACATCATCTGTAGTGTGCTGTGTAAAAATACCAGAGTTCAAGTTTAGCATGCTATTTCCTTTCCAAAACCACTGTCCATTGCTGGACCCATAAATCACCTGTCCCGTTACGGGGACTATAAACCATTTGTTCCGTTTCGGGAACCATTAAACCTTTATCAGATATATAAAAGAGGATGAATTCTAGGGAAGCTGATCAATCTATCCCACCACAAATTTCGTTCCAGATCTCAGAGACTAGCTAGGTCTCTGTCATGCTGGACTAAGCGGCCTACAAGTGCGCGCATTCGACTTAGCCTCTTACGCAACCTTGCTGGGCCGTTACCTAATAACGGACCTCTTACGCCAACTGACCACCCAATATCTGATTTATTTTTATCGAGTTTCCAAAACCATTTACACCTATCTCCTTTTTAAACAATTAAAACACACATTCTAAAAATCCCTTTTTAATTTTTAATCAAAATCTAGAGATAGGCATTTTCAGAAGTTACTTTTTCCCCAAAACCTCGTTCAGTAAAACATATTTAAATACGGGGAATACGTAACTTAAAACGTTATGTTCCAGTACGTAATTTAAATCAACAACTATTCATATATACTGAACTATAAAAGATTAGTTCAGGGGTACTTGCCTTGCGAAGCTTTGCACTAACTCTTGGCTTAACTCTTATTGACTTCAACTACTAGGTCCTTTGACTCGAACCTAGGAAATCAAAACAACCTAGGTTAAACGACCGATTGTGCTTGACTTTTCCTCACTAATAATTATCTAACGATATAATTCCCGACTCGCATGCATATTAATAACAATAATATATACGCAATAATAGTGCACATAACAATCATGGGTTAATTTGTATTAAACGAGATATATGTAAATGATTAATAATTTAAGGAAATTTTTAGAAAACTTTGGACAACGACTCTTCTGTTTATAGGCCTACCCGTCGAAACATCAATCGATGTCAAATCCCAACACAACAATTCAAATCGCCACATAACTAAATTTTTAGTCCCGAAAACAATTTATATAACTCATTTTATTTATTAAAATATTTAGGACTCAGAACAGGGTCATCACCGTCCACCGTCGGCTCGCCGGAGCTCATCGCCGACGGCAACAAAATTTTTGGGGCACCCAATTATTCGGGTTCCAACACAAAAATTCTACCGATAATTTTATAAATTAATCCCGCATGAAATTATATTTAATTTCACGAAATCATTCAACATAATTCCTGCAGAAAAAAAAATATAAAATCAATATAATGATTTTAATTTTTGAAACTGGAAAAAAAGTAGAAGAACAACCCAAACGAAGCCACACAGCAACAATCACACGCGCACCAACGCGCCACCGCAACACAACCGCATAAAATACACACATATACTGACACTAACTCACACCCACAACTATATACACACACATAACCACAACAACATGTATGTATATTTATATCGGAACGAAACTGATCCGAGCCAAGATATTAGAAAACAAGAGGACGGCGGCCGGAATCGCGAAAAAGATAGGCGGGGAAGAGAAGGACGACAGAGGGAGGGAGAAAGAGATATATATAGAGAGAGATTGAAAACTGTGAGAGAGAGAGAGAGGGGAGAGAGAGTTGAGAGACAGAGAGGGTGAGATGAGAGAGACAGAGTCAATTTTAACCCACAGAACCAAATGTTGGCTGCCCCCTCCTTCTATTAAGCCGCGTGTCCAATAAAAAGGAACACGTGGCTACTTCCTAGATTGGGCAAAATTTTTATAACACCGAATCGTAAAATTGGCGATACATACCGCACGCGAGAGTTGGTCAGAAAATTCCAAAATAGTCTTAAAATGTCACAAATATCCCGAAGTTTGTAAAAACATAGATTTTGAAATTTTAAGAGAATTTTCAAAATGCAACTTATACCCGCTTTTAGCCTTTAAATGAAACCATGCGCGGGTAAGTTTAATCACGAAAATTTCCAAAATAATTTTAAAATTCTCAGAATATTATGAACTTAATAAAATACAAGTTTTATGATTTTTGAAGAAGTCTGGAATTAAATATGGATTTTACTAATAAACACAGTCAGAAAATCATTCAAAAATAAATAATTAACAGAATATTGATTCGTAAATTTTATAAAATCCCAAAAATAGTCCTTAAAATTTTAGAATCATAAAAAAAATTTAGAGGCAACCTAGATAGCTTTTGAAAATAAGATTGTCATAAAATCATTTTTTTAAAAAGTGAAATCAAAATAAAATGGTGCAGCAGCTAATTATAAAAATACACCACGCAATCCAACAATCACCTATAAACAATAATAAATCAGACACAGGGACCAAAATTAATACAAAATTCTTTATTAAATATATTTACGCAATAATTGGATATTTAAATATTACAGAAATATACGAGTCGTTATATCCTTCCCACCTTAAAAAGATTCTGTCCTCAGAATCTTTACTAATTAAATAAGTGAGGATATTTGTCAAGCATATCTGATTCTAGATCCCAGGTAGACTCTTCTACCCTAAGGTTTCTCCAAAGTACTTTAACTATAGGGATAGATTTATTTCTAAGTACACGCTCCTTAAGATATAATATCTGGATTGGCTGATCCACATAGGATAAATCCGATTGAATCTCGATCGCTTCATATTTAATTACTTGATTCAAGGCAGGAATGTAAAGCTTCAACATGGACACAAAAAATACATTATGGATATGCTGCCACTGCGAGGGTAAAGCTATCTCGTATGCCACTTTTCCTATTTGCTTCAAAACTTCAAATGGTCCTATATATCTCGGACTCAGTTTACCTTTCTGACTGAATCGAATCAATCCCTTCCATGGCGAAACTTTTAGTAATACCAATGATCCTATTTCAAAACTTATGTCCTTTCGATGTAAATCTGCATTCTTTTTCTGTCTGTTCTGAGCGGCTTTCAATCTTTTCCGAATTAACACCACTGCTTCTTTTGTCTGCTGTACTAATTCAGGTCCTAACACTTTCTTTTCTCCTACCTCATCCCTGTATAGAGGTGATCTACACTTTCGTCCATATAAAGCTTCGTAGGGTGGCATTCCGATGCTGGTGTGGTAACTGTTATTATAGGAAAATTCTAATAATGGTAAATGATCGTCCCAACTTCCCTTGAAATCCAAAGCACATACCCTTAACATATCTTCGATCGTTTGAATCGTTCTCTCACTTTGGCCATCAGTTTGAGGATGATAAACGATGCTCATATTTAACTTAGTTCCTAAACACTCTTGAAACTTTGTTTAAAACCTCCAATTAAATCTTGGATCTCGATCTGATACTATAGACACAGGTACCCCATGCTTGGCAACTATCTCATCTAAATATATTTTAACTAGCTTTTCCAAAGAATACTTTTCATTAATTGGGAGGAAATGCGCTGACTTGGTCAATCTATCAATGATTACCCAAATGGCATCGTGATTCGATCTTGTCCTCGGCAAGCCTACCACAAAATTCATTGCAATTTCTTCCCACTTCCACTGGAATTTCCAGAGGCTGCAACAATCCACTGGGTCTTTGGTGCTTTGCTTTTACTCTCTGACACACGTGACACTTACTAACCCACTCCGCAATCTCTTTCTTCATTCCTAGCCACCAGAAGTGTTTCTTTAAATCTTGGTACATCTTCGTGCTACCAGGGTGAACAGAAAACCTAGAATTGTGCGCTTCATGCAATATTTCATTCTTCAGTTCTTCTACATTAGGAATCCAGATGCGAGAGGAAAACTTATATAGACCGCGGTTATCCTTTTGAGTACATAATTCTTCTCCTGTCAAATCTTCCAATTCTCGTTCCATAACTCCTTCTTGACCTCTTTTAATCTTTTCCATTAACGCTGGCTGGAAAGTAATCTCGTATAGCATTTCCCGATCTTTACCTGATACTCGAATTTTGATTTCCATCTTTTCTAAGTCCCGGGCTAATTCATTCGCGATACGGGCCATGCTTAATTTTTCTTTTCTACTTAGGGCATCAACTACCACATTAGCCTTACCTGGGTGATAGTTAATTGAACAGTCATAGTCCTTAATTAACTCCAACCATCTCCTTTGTCTCATGTTTAAGTCCTTTTGGGTGAATATATACTTTAAGCTTTTATGATCCGTGTAGATATTACATTTCTCTCCGTACAAGTAATGACGCCATAACTTCAAAGCAAACACTATAGCCGCCAGCTCAAGATCATGAACTGGATATTTCTGCTCATGGGGCTTTAACTGCCTAGACGCATACGCAATAACCTTATCATGTTGCATTAGCACACAGCCTAATCCTTTAAGAGAAGCATCACTGAAAATTATGAAATTCCCGGTTTTATCTGGTAATGCTAACACTGGTGGCGTCACTAGTCTTTTCTTTAGCTCTTGGAAGCTTTCTTCACATTTCTCCGTCCAAGCAAATCTCTCATTCTTCCGGGTCAGCTTGGTCAACGGGGTTGCAATCTTGGCAAAGTCCTTCACAAATCTTTGGTAATAGCCTGCTAATCTAGGAAAACTTCTAATTTCCGTTAGGGTCTTTGGTTGTTACCATCTGGATACCGCTTCAATCTTCGCAAGATCTACCTTAATACCATCCTTACCAACTATATGACCTAAAAACTGGACTTCCTCCAACCAAAATTCACACTTTGAGAACTTAGCATATAATCAATTTTCTCTCAACTTTTGTAATGCAATTCTTAGATGTCCGACATGGTCGTCTTTGGTCTTTGAGTAGATGAGGATGTCATCAATAAATACAATAACAAACTTATCCAAGTACTCCTTATACACCCGGTTCATTAAATCCATAAAAGCCACTGGCACATTAGTCAACCCGAATGACATCACTAGAAACTCGTAATGGCCATACCTTGTTCGAAAAGCAGTCTTTGATATATCTTCAGGCTTGATCTTCAACTAATGATAGCCCGATCTTATGTCAATCTTGGAAAAACAACATGCTCCCTTCAGTTGATCAAATAAATCATCAATCCTGGGTAGGGGATACTTATTTTTGATGGTTAACTTATTCAATTCTCAGTAGTCAATACACAATATCATGCTTCCATCCTTCTTTTTCACAAACAACACTGGCGCGCCCCACGGGGATACACTTGGTCTAATTACCCCTTTATCCAAAAGTTCCTGAAGTTGCTTAGCTAGTTCTTTCATTTCTACTGGGGCCATACGGTAAGGTGCCTTTGAAACTGGTTTTGCTCCCGGAATCAAATCAATAGAAAACTCAATCTCCCGAGCTGGTGGTAATCCTGGTAATTCGTCTACAAACACATCTGAAAATTCATTAACTACTGAAATCTTCTCCAATTCGGGTACTCTCTTCTCAGTGTCCACAACATGGGCTAAATAAGCTTCACAACCTTGTCTCGATAACTTCTTCGCTTCCAAGATAGAAAGAAATTTCTTGTCCTGTTTTTGTCCTTGATAAACTATTTTTTTATTGTCTTCTGAATATAACAAAAATTTCTTTTTCTTACAATCAATATTTGCCTTATGCTGAGACAACCAATCTATTCCTAAAATTACATCAAACTCTCCTAACTGAAAGGGTATTAAATCCACCAAAAAGAGATGCCCGCAAATTTCTATTCGACATCTAGGGCAAAACTGGTTTACTGAGACTTTATCCTAATTAGCTACCTCTATCGATAAGGGCTCAACTAAATTTTACAACATCAAATTCATTTTACTTACACATTCTTTAGATATAAAGGACTTAGATGCTCCCGAATCAAATAAAACCTTAACAGGCACTAAATTTAGAGAAAGCGTACCTGCTACCACATCTGAATCTTGAGCATTAGATTTCTTGGTCATTTTAAAGGTTCTGGCTTTTGTTGTGCTAGTTGCTAGTCCTTGAGATTCATTCCCTTCTACATTACCTTGAGTAGCCGTCTTGCAGTTTCTGGAGATGTGCCCAACCTTACCACACTTGAAGCAGGTGACTCCGATGTTTCCTAGGTTACATTCTGATGCATAATGACCCTTTTTATCGCATTTAAAACACTGGACATCCTTCTGGCACAGACCACTATGCTTTCTACCACATAACTTACAGTCCACAACCAGCCTGGTTGACTGGACTGGGGCGGAGGCAACTGAGGTGACACCAGAATTTGTCTGAGCCATGCCTTGCCTTCTAAATCTCCTATTCCTATTCCGTCCAAACGTCCTTGGGAACTTCTAACTAGACTCCTCCTGGTCTGTATTACCTATACCACCTTCAAACTTTCTCTTCCGATCACCCCTTTCCTTGGAGGCCAACTTCTGATCACTTTCAATTACCATGGCGGCTTGAACTACAGAGGTATACGTCTTAAGTTGTAGGGCCACCACTCCACTACGAACTTCCGGCTTTAGTCCTTGCTAAAATCTCCTAGCTTTCTGAATCACAGTGTTCACATATCCAGGGGCTAGTCGAGCCAACTCCATAAACTTGGCCTTATACTCAGCCACGCCCCTTTCTCCCTGCTTTAATTCCAAAAACTCTATCTCCAACTGACTCTGCAAACAATCTGGAAAATATTTTTCTAGAAACAGCTCTGTAAATCTAGCCCAAGAAACAGGGCCTTCTCCTTCTAAGGCACGCGCAGATTCCCACCAAAAACTTGCTTCACCTTTCAGAAAATAACTAGTATAATCTGACTTAGAATCATCACTCACCTGAATAAGGGTGAAGGCTTTCTCCATTTCTTTAAGCCAAATTCTAGCAGCAATCGGGTCTACCACGCCCTTAAACTCTAGAAGTTTAACTGACTGGAAGGACTTGAAACTAACAGTCTGGTTCAACTCTTTTGGCTGGGGTTGTTGTTGAAGCTGTAACTGTTGTTGGATTTGTTGATGTTGTTGTTGTATAAATTGCTGTTGTTGTTCCTGCTGTTGTAGGAATTGCTGTTGCTGGAATTGTTCTTGCTGCTGAGCCATCTGATTAGACTGTTGGCGCAGAAAATCTAGTAATCCATCCATGAATGGGCCCCCTTCAGAGTTCCTGCTGGAGGAATTGGACGGGAAATTTTTCTTGGGAGGCATTCTCCTGAAACACAACAAAAAAGTTTTATATGAAAATTATGCCCCCGGGTAGCAACAGTTTTATACATCAGGAGAATGCGGTCACAATTAAATATTCCCTTGTTTAATTGGGGTCCACCCATGATGCATAACCAAATTCAACAATCCAGCAACAAATACAACAATAACAATAAGAGCAATAACAAAAGTGTAATAAAATAAAACTGACAACCATAACATCAGAAAATAATAATATAACAACAGTACAAATCCATCTAACAACTACAGTACAACACTCATAACATACTAAGTACACAACAAAATTGGCTGTTATAGCAGCCCCGCCTAATACAAGCTACAATACAAAGAAAACATACATAAGAAAAGCATCTACAGAACTCTTGCAACTAACTCTGGGCTCTGTATCTCACTGCAGCAAGTCTAATCTAGCCACTGCCACTGCCACTGTCACCAATGGATCCTAACTCAAATACCAACCAGTTCACAAGATCCTGGTACTAAACAGCCCTAAACTCGGAGCTAATGAAATGATCAATGGTCCGAGCTCTCTCTACCGCAGCCTGAGTCAAAGATCGAACTCTTTCCTGCACATGTGGGGAAGGGGCATGAATACACTGGAAAGGCCCGACCGGAATCTGGTCAAGCTGAGCTGCTAACCCTGGGCTCTGCTCTCTGATCAAAGACTGGTTCACCGCTCGGTGAACATGGTAAGGGATCGGGGAAGATGCACCTGAAGGAACAGAGGGAGGAACAGGTGGTCTCGAGGTGGAGGAACTAGGACCACATCCTGGAGGGAAATCCCTAATAGCCGACACTGACCTTCGTACCCAGCAAGGACGGATACTAGGTCCTGACACACCTCCTGATACAACTGGAGGAATAGGTGGAGGAGGCATGGGAGTCTCCTCGGCTACAACATCCAAGGTCTGCTCAGAATCTGAATCATCTGAGTCTGACGGGTTTCCCCGAGAAGGAGAACTGGAGATCACTATAGGCCACTGTCAATCATAACAATATACGGGAAAGACATAACAAAGTTAAGGCAAGTCTATTAAAATATTAATGGATGCCAGGGTAACGCCGTCGGAACCCTCGACTGACACTTAAGGTTGCTCCTCGACATGAGTTACCGACTCACACTATATGACATACTTCCTACACCTTACTAACTCATCTCTTAACCTAAATTAGGGACTTGAACCTGTGGCCCTGATACCAACTGTGACGGCCTCAACCCCGGGGTCAGGGGCTGACGTCACCAAAAATATGATAAATTATAACAAAAACAACTAAATAAACTTTATTATAATACACGACCCCAACCAGGAGCCGAAACAGGTTCACGTATTATTTAGGTTACAAAACACACACTAACTTATTCAAAACCAGACACTCTCCCTTAATACAGCAACTCATCAGACCTCAGGGCCTGATACAAACTACCTCAGAGGAGCCGGGACCGGAGGCTGACACTCTACGTTGACCTGGTCTTCTAGACATCTTCAATAAATAAATACAAAACAAGCTGCAAGGGTGAGCAATCCATTGCCCAACAATACCTCTATATGAATAATCAGTAACAGGATATATAAAACAGTATAGGAACAGATATTAAACTGATATACGAAAAATCCGTAAAACAGGTATAAACTGGATATCAAAACTAGCATGCTTTGCAAAATAACATCATCTGTAGTGTGCTGTGTAAAAATACCAGAGTTCAAGTTTAGCATGTTATTTCCTTTCCAAAACCACTGTCCATTGTTGGACCCATAAATCACCTGTCTCGTTACGGGGACTATAAACCATTTGTTCCGTTTCGGGAACCATTAAACCTTTATCAGATATATAAAAGAGGATGAATTCTAGGGACAGCTGATCAGTCTATCCAACCACAAATTTTGTTCCGGAACTCAGAGACTAGCTAGGTCTCTATCATGCTGGACTAAGCGGCCTACCAGTGCGCGCATTCGACTTAGCCTCTTACGCAACCATGCTGGGCCGTTACCTAATAAAGGACCTCTTACGCCAACTGACCACCCAATATCTGATTTATTTTTATCCAGTTTCCAAAACCATTTACACCTATCTCCTTTTTAAACAATTACAGCACACATTCTAAAAATCCCTTTTTAATTTTTAATCACAATCTAGAGATAGGCATTTTCAGAAGTTACTTTTTCCCCAAAACCTCGTTCAGTAAAACATATTTAAATACGGGGAATACGTAACTTAAAACGTTCTGTTCCAGTACGTAATTTAAATCAACAATTATTCACATATACTGAACTGTAAAAGATTAGTTCAGGGGTACTTGCCTTGTGAAGCTTTGCACTAACTCTTGGCTTAACTCTAATTGACTTCAACTACTGGGTTCTTTGACTCGAACCTATGAAATCAAAACAACCTAGGTTAAACTACCGATTGTGCTTGACTTTTCCTCACTAATAATTATCTAACGATATAATTCCCGACTCGCATGCATATTAATAACAATAATATATACGCGATAATAGTGCACATAACAATCATGGTTTAATTTGTATTAAATGAGATATATGTACTTGATTAATAATTTAAGGAAATTTTTAGAAAACTTTGGACAGCGACTCTTCTGTTAATAGGCCTACCCGTCGAAACATCAATCGACGTCAAATCCCAACACAACAATTCAAATCGCCACATAACTAAATTTTTAGTCCTGAAAACAATTTATACAACTCATTTTATTTATTAAAATATTTAGGACTCAGAACAGGGTCATCACCGTCCACCGTCGGCGAGGGCTCGCCGGAGCACATCGCCGACAGCGGCAAAATTTTCGGGGCACCCAATTATTCGGGTTCCAACACAAAAATTCTACCGATAATTTTATAAATTAATCCCGCATGAAATTATTTAATTTCACGAAATCATTCAACATAATTCCTGCAGAAAAAAATAATATAAAATCAATATAATGATTTTAATTTTTGAAACTGGAAAAACAGTACAAGAACAACCCAAACCAAGCCACACAGCAACAATCACACGCGTCACCGCAACACAACCGCACAAAATACACACATATACTGACACTAACACACACCCACAACTATATACACACACATAACCACAACAACATGTATGTATATTTATATCGGAACGAAACTGAACCGGGCCAAGATACCAGAAAACAAGAGGACGGCGTCCGGAATCGCGGAGGAGATAGGCGGGGAAGAGAAGGATGAAAGAGGGAGGGAGAAAGAGATATATATAGAGAGAGAGCTATAGGGAGAGATTGAAAACTGTGAGAGAGGGAGGGGAGAGAGAGTTGAGAGACAGAGAGGGTGAGATGAGAGAGACAGAGTCAATGTTAACCCACAGAACCAAATGCTGGCCACCCCTCCTTCTGTTAAGCCGCGTGTCCAATAAAAAGGAACACGTGGCTACTTCCTAGACTGGGCAAAATTTTTATAATACCGAATCGTAAAATTGGCGATACATACCGCGCGCGAGAGTTAGTCGGAAAAATTCCAAAATAGTCTTAAAATGTCACAAATATCCTGAAGTTTTTAAAAACATAGATTTTGAAATTTTAAGAGAATTTTTAAAACGCAACTTATACCCGCTTTTAGCCTTTAAATGAAACCTTGCGCGGGTAAGTTTAATCCCGAAAATTTCCAAAATAATTTTAAAATTCCCAGAATATTATGAACTTAATAAAATAAAAGTTTTATTATTTTTGAAGAAGTATGGAATTAAATATGGATTTTACTAATAAACACAGTCAGAAAATTATTCAAAAATAAATAATTAACAGAATATTGATTTGTAAATTTTATAAAATCCCAAAAATAGTCCTTAAAATTTTAGAATCATAAAAAAAAATTTAGAGGCAACTTAGATAGATTTTGAAAATAAGATTGTCATAAAATCATTTTTTTTAAAAGTGAAATCAAAATAAAACGGTGCAACAGCTAATTATAAAAACACACCACGCAATCCAACAATCACCTATAAACAATAATAAATCAGACACAGGGACCAAAATTAATACAAAATTCTTTATTAAATATATTTACACAATAATTGCATATTTAAATATTACAGAAATATACGAGTCGTTATACCAACCCTAGTAGGCATAGGATTACAAAATAAAAACGAATAGCTATTATTTAATAATAACTAAGTCATACTTAATTATTATGGGCAAAAACATTCCCTTTAATTCGAATTTATATTATCTCAATTAAGTCTTACTTAATTATAATAAAATTCAAATAATCATCAATTAATTTAAATCCATAATTTAAATTAACTATTCCATTAAGTGCTCTATTTGTGCGACCCTATAGGCTATTATTTAATTGGAAATAATTTTATTCTCTAATTAAATTATAAACAATGAGCGGTATCTAGTAATACATCATTGTTACCCAGTTAAACAATAATTAAACCGTGATTAGATAAAACCTTTCGTGATTAATGTTTTTCGTGTAATATAATCCCTTTAATCATACATATTATAGATTAAACTCGAGGCATGTATTTAGTCATCCTCTTCAACATTTAATCCGGGTTTACTTGATCCATGAGTAGACTATCAAGACAAATCATTATTTGAGCATGGCCATGCTTTTTATAATCTCACTCAATCAAGAGGCCAATAATATCTCTCCTAATTATAGGAGGGTTAAATCCTTTATCTATCATTCATATTTCTCATACGACTCATGATATACCCGATGTCCACTTTTATCATCACCCGATCAAAAGTAACTTTTAATGTAGTCAAAGTATATTAATCCTCGTATAGAAATATAATGATTTCAAGTCAAAGGATCGTTACACCATTATCACTGTGAGTCTTTCTTATGACTTTATTAAACATGAAGAATCTCACTGTGGGTCTGTCCAGTACCATGTACTCTCAGATGTACCTATGTATTGACTTTAGTATCCCCATACTTATAACCAATGAGATGTGGTTATCTTGTGAAACAACATACTAGTCTATCTATGTATTATTATTGTCCTATATAATAATACTCGACTAGGGACCTTTAAGAATATGATATATTATATAATCTCAAGTTCAAGTCATGTACTTAAACTATACAATGTGTATCATGATTCTAAGAACATTTATTATGCTAACAAAATATCGCAGTAATTAAGGTCATAATAAATACATTTATTTAATGATCAACGGACATAAAGATTTAAAAGAATAATGTATTGCCTCTAGGGCACCTACACTAACAAAAGGTACCTCAAACAACTTATGCTTTTCATACTGATGATATTACTGAGTTGAGATCTTATATTAAAACCATATTCAATAGTTATAGAGATCATACTTTAACTTATGATAGGTTAACTTCTGAAAATCTGGCTTTTAAGAAAAAGAATGACTATTTAGAAAAAGAGTTAGTTATGTTCCATCAAACTCAGAAAGAAAGAGATGATGCTTTTTATGTTAGAGATGAAGTGTTAAAATTAAATCAATCTCTAAAAGCTGAGTTAGAAAAGGAAAGAGAGATTATCACGACTTGGACTAACTCTGGCAGAACAACTCAGAATTTATTAAGTAGTGGAAATTGGAAAGAGGGCTTAGGTTATGGAGATGATAAAAGTGAAACAGGAACTGAACAAATTAAGCCAATTATTGTTAAACAGACTACTAAGACAAAGTTAAATCATGTTAAGTTTGTAGCTAAATCTGTAAAGTCTGATTCTGAAAAGATGAAAGATACTGAGATAGAAGTTAAGGTAGAGTCAACTTCTGACAAATTGAAACAGGATAAGACAATTGAAGTTAACATAGGCTTAATGACAAAGAAGCAGCTTAAGTACAAGCTGAAAGAGATTAAGAATGTAAACAAGGTAAAGCCACCTAGGAAAAATAGGAATGGAAAGGAAGGTGTGAATAAAAGTAAAAATTATATGCCTATTCCTAATGCTCCTAGAAAGAAATACTATTACTGTGGAAATTCTAACCATCTGGCTTCTTTTTACAGGAAGAATAAGAATATAAACTCCTTACCTTCTAAGTCAGGAGTTAAGAGTCAGTCTGTTAGGTTTAAGCCACAAAATCCTTGTTTTCATTGTGGTAGTTTATGGCATTCCATTTATACTTGTAAGGAATATCATAGTTTTTACTATGATTATTATCAAATAAAATCTTCTTTAAAGAAAGTTAGCATTATTTCTTCTAGTGTATGTTCTGATGCAAAGTCTGATACTGTAAATTCTAATAAGAAAAATGTTAACATAAACTCTGATGTTAAAACCGCTGTAAATGTTAACAAACTTAATAAGGCCAAAGGATCCAAGCATGTCCGGGTCCTTAAAACTAATCATTAGTGGTCTTTGTGATTGCAGGGTAACAGGAAAAACATCCTAGTTCCGGACAGTGGATGATCAAGACATATGACTGGAAATAAAGCCCTGCTATCAGACTTTGTGGAGAAAGCTGGCCCAGGTGTTTCTTATGGAGATGGCAACATGGGAAAAATCAGTATTTGCTCCTGATGGCCTTTGTGATTCATGTCAAAAGGAAAAACAAGGAAAATCTTCATTCAAGAGCAAGACTAAATCTTCAATTCTTGAGTCTTATCACCTACTACATGTTGATCTATTTGGTCCAGTGAATGTCAAGTCTATTGCAAAGAAGAAATATGATATGGTCATAGTAGATGAGTTTACCAGATACACATGGGTGTATTTCTAGCACACAAAAATTGAAACTGCATCTAACTTGATCGATCATGTCAAACAACTGGATAAGTTGTTCAAAGACTCAGTGAAAATTATAAGAAGTGATAATGGGACTGAGTTCAAGAATATGATTATGAAAGAGTTATGCAAAGACCATGGAATATAGCAGGAATTTTCTGCTCCTAAAACTCCTCAGCAAAATGGAGTTGTTGAAAGAAAGAATAGAACTCTTATTGAAGCTGCACGAACTATGCTTGATGAAGCAAAGTTACCAACCTACTTTTGGGCTGAAGCTGTGCAGATTGCTTGTTTTACTCAGAATGCAACACTTATCAACAAGCATGGAAAGATACCATATGAGATGGTGAAGAAAAAGAAGCCAAATCTGAAGTACTTTCATGTATTTGGATGCGAGTGTTTTGTTCTTAAGACTCATCCTGAACAGCTATCCAAATTAGATCTAAAAGCTGATGAAGGAATTTTTGTTGGATATCCACTTTCCACAAAAGCCTTCAGAGTCTACAATTTAAGAACAAGGGTTGTCATGGAATCTATCAATGTCTCTTTTGATGATAAGAAGATTACTAGACTTGAAGATTTCAATGATCATGATCAGCTGAGATTTGAGAATGAAGTTTTAAATTCTGATTCTGTAAATTTTGCTAGTCTAAATCCTGATACTGCAAACTCTGATGGGTTAAACTCTGATGTTATTGAAACTGTTGTGACTACGCAAAAGGACAATGCACCTGTGCAGGGGGAGCATATTGAAGATCCAACCACATCTCAAGAAGCATCAGAACCTAGAACAGGCTCTTCAAGTTCTGATTCATCAAGTTCTGATGGGCCAAGTTCTGATAATTCTGGAAACTCAAATTCTGATTCATCAAGTTCTGATGGGCCAAGTTCTGATAATTCTAGAAACCCAAATTCTGAAGAATCCAATTCAGAGAGCATGATTTCAGGGGGAACATCAGATAATGTTGATGGAGACAGCATGGATCATGGGGGAGCATCCAGTTCTAGAGATAATCTTCCATCTGCAAGGAAGTGGACTAAAGCACATACACTTGACTTGATTATTAGAGATCCTGACGCAGGTATTAGAACTAGAACTGCAACGTCAAATGAATGTCTCTATCATTCTTTTCTTTCTCAGGCTGAACCAAAGAAAGTGGAAGAAGCTCTTCAAGATGCTGACTGGGTACAAGTAATGTAGGAAGAGTTAAATGCATTTGAAAGAAATAAAGTCTGGACCCTAGTGCCAAGTCCAAAGAACATATCTGTTGTTGGTACAAAATGGGTGTTCAAAAACAAAACTGATAGTGATGGCATAATTACAAGGAATAAAGCAAGGCTGGTTGCAAAAGGATATTCTCAACATGAGGGAATTGATTATGATGAAACATTTGCACCAGTTGCTAGATTGGAAGCCATAAGGATATTTTTGGCTTATGCTGCTCACAAAAAGTTTACAGTCTTTCAAATGGATGTAAAAAGTGCTTTTCTTAATGGAGAATTGGAAGAAGAAGTATATATTGAACAACCTCCAGGTTTTGTAGATTCAAAATTTCCTCATCATGTCTACAGACTTGATAAAGCATTTTATGGCCTTAAGCAAGCTCTAAGAGCATGTATGAGACATTAGCTCAGTTTTTTCTGGAAAGTGGATTTAACAGAGGGACTATTGACAAAACTTTATTCTATCTCAACCATGGAAAGGACTTACTTTTGGTGCAGATATATGTTGATGATATCATTTTTGGTTCTATAAATGACAGACTTTGTAAAAGGTTTGCCAAGCTAATGCAGTCAAGATACCAAATGAGTATGATGGGAGAACTTAGCTATTTTCTGGGCCTTCAAGTCAAGCAGAATGAAGAAGGAAATTTTATTTGTCAATAAGTACACCATAAATTTGTTGAAGAAATTTGGAATGCAAGACTGTTCATGTGCATCCACTCATATGGCCACTGCAACAAAATTGGATAAGGATACTGGTACATCAGTAGGTATTACTGATTATAGAGGTATGATTGGCTCACTACTCTATCTAACTGCAAGTAGACCTGATATCATGTCTGCTACCTGTCTTTGTGCAAGATTTCAAGCATATCCAAGAGAACCTCACTTAACAGCTGTGAAAAGAATTTTCAAGTATCTTAAGGGTACAGCTGATCTGGGATTGTGGTATCCCAGGGAATCAGACTAAGCTAATAGGTTACTCAGATGCAGATTTTGCAGGGTGCAAAATTGACAGGAAAAGCACAAGTGGAAGCTGCCAATTTCTTGGAGGCAGATTGGTTTCTTGGTTTAGCAAGAAACAAAAGTTAATTTCCACATCAACTATAAAGGCAGAGTACATTGCTGCAGGAAGCTGTTGTGCACAGATTCTTTGGATGAAGAATCAGTTACTGGATTATGGGTTAGAATTTTCTAAAATCCCTATTTACTGTGATAATCAAAGTGCTATTGCTATGATAGGTAATCCAGTTCAACACTCAATCACAAAGCACATCAGCATAAGGTACCATTTTATAAGGGAACATGTGATGGAAGGTATAGTGGAATTGCATTTTGTTCCAACAGATCAACAACTAGCAGATATCTTCACAAAACCACTATGTGAAACTACTTTTACAAGATTGGTAAATGAACTTGGAATGGTTTCGGGTTCTTTCTCTAAATCTGTTTAGTTTATATTCTGATACATCAGACTTTATGATCAGTATTTACAGATATTACTCTCTTTATATAATCTGTGCCTAAATTGAAATTTACCTAAGTGCTGATTGTTGTCTGATGTGAATTTCTAAACTCTGATAGTGATATGAATGTTTCTGTGACTATTCAATCCAATGAGGATAATTGTGCTAGATACTAACCTAGTAATCTCTAATATACTAAATATCCCATGTTTGAAGTAATTGTTTATGTGGAAATCTTTTGACACAAGCAAATTCTGATATTGAGCTTAGTTAGGTTTACTTTGTGTATTTTATTACTAAGTCAAAAACTAGAATGGTGCTTCTTATCTGTTAAGTTCTGATATTTGTAAAGCTTATGGGTGTACTAAGTGCTGATAAGCCTTACTTATCAAAAGAAAAAAGAAAAAGAAATAAAAATCAGGTACTCCTTTGTGATCTAGAGAAAAATATTTATGGAAATGAAGACCCAAGTGCATTGCTGGTATTAAGTAATATACATTAGAAAAGCAAAATAAAATTTTCTTGGTGACTTTTCACATTCTCTAATTACTGGAGAAATACTCTGATAACAGCATAAATTCTAATAAGCAGTCATAACTCACTTACACTGAGAATCCACTGTAAAAAGGAATTTCAAAAGATGCATAAAATAAGCACAAAACAGTTGAGGTGGACTTATGCATGAACTCATTCTATAGTAGACTTCATACTAATGACAGATTTTGAGCAAAGTTCTTAGTTATGCCTTACTTCTAAGATGTACTGAAGTGAATCAGACTTTACTCTTTGTCTGATATTTAGCTTAATGCACACACTTACACTCCATATGAATGATAAAAATTATTACGGTGATCAATGTTGTTTTAGATGAATAGTTTAAGTGTCAGTTGCATAAATTCTGAGGACAAGTTCTGATGGAAGTTCTGATGATTAAGTTCAGTTGAAACCATATTAGTATTTGTGTGAAGAATTACAGAAATAAACATTCACTTTTTGAGTAAAGAAGCCATATTCTGATGACTTAAATTCTGATAATAATCAGTTTTGATGCTTACGTGGCAATATTTATTTACTTGGTTTACTTTTAAGTCAATACTTGAATGGTTATATTTTATCAGAATATTGGATTACGTGAGATAAAGCAGTCATAATCATTTGTTTCGTGGGAACATTTTTTTTTTGTGGAAAAACTGAATGTGCATATTAATCATTACTTATTTCTCGTGCCCATTAACTCTGGCTTTAGATCTTTTAATGGCTGATATTATTACACATTGGTTTAGGGAGACGAGGTATCATTATTTTTACCTGTAATTATTAAATACTCCTCGCGTCTCTTAGTATTCTATTGGCTATTTAAACCAACTATTCATTCCAGCCAATACATCTTCCATTTTTTCACAAACTCACTCTTTTTACATACTTATCAAAACCATGGTTCATTTTAACTTACTCCTGAACTATGATACTTTTAATATCGAGTTGAGTTGTGATGATTGGCGACAGGAGTGGCATGTAACTGTCATTCCTGAAGAGATCTGGAACTCGGTTCCACAAGAGGTTCACACAGACCTCTTATTCTTTTATATGGACTATCATCTCCATTTTGATCGCCTGGAAGAGGGAAGGAGAGAAGCTCTCCGTCAACAAGAACAAATCATTCGTCTTGTAGTGCTCTTCGTTAGCAGCAGAAGAAGCTAGTCGTTAGGTCTTCTTAGACTAGGACTAAGGTTGTTGATGTTAAGAATTGTAAGAATAGGACTGTCTTGTAATTTTTGGATGTAATTGATAAATTTCATGAAATGTACTCATCTGATATATTAATTAAATTTCCTTTAAAAATTGCAAGATTTGGTCTTTGGTTCTCAAATTATGTGACTGTGCATGTTTTAATTGCAATTTGTTAATCTTTACTTCATCGTTTTAACTTTATCCTGTGATGAATGTTTTGATTTAATAATGGTCAATAATAAATTTTGATGATTTGAGGAAACAATTGAAGTACAGGTTCAACCATCAAGACCTGTTACTAAAGTAGCTAAGAAGGTTTCTTCTCAGAAAGTTCAAGAATCTGGGAGTTCTATGCCACTCAAAAGGCCTAGAAAGATAAATTTTGATGATACAGCTCCCAAAGTCTCTCCACCCTTGAAGAGATGGAAGAAACAAAGAGCTAACAGGGACACAGTTGAGTCAGATTCAGAGAATGTGGAAGCAGCAGCTAAGGAAGGGGATCAAAAATCTTTGATCTCAAAGGAGCCAATTGTGATTGAATCTCTTCCTTCTACCCAACCAAAATTTGTTGAAGCCACTGCATCTACACCACCACTGTCACCAATTCAAGCTGAAGACACTACTCAAGACAGAGTACCTACACCTCATGTGTCGCCTATCATTGAACAAGTACATGCTGAAACTACAGGTACAAGTGCTGAAATAGACATTCACAATTTGGATGTGCCTGAAGTTCTGTACTTAGAAGCTCCAACCATTCCTCAACAAACTCCACCAACAACACCAATTTTAGATGCTAATCTCAATGCAGATATTCCAACAACACCTCTTCTGAATCTAGATGATGAAGTTCAGATATTAGGTAAGCATCAGAATTTGGATGTTGATCAGAACTTAGAGGATGATTTTGAAACCTCTATAGCCTCACACACTATCATTTTATCAGAGGAAGCTGATTTTGAAGGCTATGTAAGTTCTGATGCTGCAAATGTTGACACTACTGGTGAAGCTGCTATAAATGAAAATGCTGATGTAGTTGGTCCTTCAGGTCATGCACCTCTACCAGAAGTTAATAAAGCTGATTTGATTAAGAAGTTTGTGAGAGGGGATGCACCAGTACCTTGGAGTGAAACTCCAAGAGGAAAGAAATGGATCAAGGAGTGGAACAAAGTTGATTTTGTTCCTACTAAAAAAATTCTTGCTGAGCACCTGGCTAAAGCTGATGAGATGCTAATGAATGATGATTTCAAAGCACAGCTCAGAGTTACTGCATTGAGTACAAGGCACCTTCAAGGTCAAGACTCAGTAACTCACACCAAGGTGAACAAAATTCAAGAAACTCTGATTCAGCAAGACATGAATGTACAATTGGAAAATAACATATTTTTTTAACCAGCCTTTGGCCGCATTAGGTATATTGAGAAAGCTCAGGAGAAGCAGCAAGCTCATATTACTGAAGTATTGAAGAATCAAGCTTCTCAACAAGTTCAACTAAATGAAATCCAATCTTCAGTGGAATTACTTCTCTCTCTCCTATTACCTGATGATGCCAAAAAGGGGGAGAAAGTGATTAAGTCCAAATGCAAATCTGATTTAACACTGAAGAAAAAGGATGATGGAAATGATGACCAGGGAAACTCTGAAAGGGGTAGAGGTCATGGTCAAGGCAAAGGCTCTTCATTCAAGAAAGTAGGAACTTCTACACAGAAATCAAGTTCTGATGTTGATAGAAGAATAAGTTCTGATAAGCAAGTTCTGACTAAGCCTGATGTTCTAATACAGGGTGAAAGTCAAGAATCATAAAAGGTTATGCAGACACTGAAGCTTAAGGGGAAGGAAACATCAGTCTACTATCAAGACCCCAAGTTACAGAAGCTGGATGAAGAAATTTCAAAAAGACTATTTCTCAAAGACAATCCAGGAATGGACTTTGAAAGTATGAAGAAAGAAGAAGCCAGACTTAAAGTAGAAAATGTCAAATTAAAGTCTAAAGCTCAAGTTATTGCAAAGAAACCACATAAGCCTAAGGGCATTGTGATTAAAGAGAAGACAAACTCTGAGGCAATCAAATCTGAATCCAAAGCCAAATCACAGGTGGAAGTTGATCCTAGATCCAAGGGCAAAGATAAAGTTGATGAACCTGTAAAGGTATATATGCCAATCATGGATCTGGAAGCAAAAACTGATGAATATACTAGTCTGATTTTGAAGAAAAAGAATATTCAAACAACCTCTGACATAGCTCATGTTGTTCAAGATCAGGACTTAGTAAATTCTGATATTACAATAAAGCAAGCAACTTCTGACAGAGCTCAAGTTGGCTTGATATCAGAAGATAAAGAAAAGAAAACCTCTGACATTGCTCATGTTAAACCTTCAAAAATTCTACTACCTGGGTTTGCTAAAGCTCAACAATCTACACAACTTTTGAAGACTACACCAGGTGGTTTTGAAGCAAGAGTTATTAGAGGAAAGGAACCTAGAGACAAATCAGGATTGGGTAGTTCTAAAGAAAAGAGGGTAAATAATACTACTTGTGATCCAACTTCTTTGAGTGAACCAGGAGTAGGAACAACTCCTGAAAGATTGAATCAACTGGAGTCTATACAAATGGTTTACCACTCTGAACTGAAAGAAGATATCACGCTGTATTTTATGACAGATGGGAGGGTATTCCAAATTAGAAAGAATGTTATTCGTTTAAAGTATTTTGAAGAATTGCAACATGTGCTATTTCTACTTCAAGTAAACAACAGATCAACAGATGGTGCTGCCAGTTACTTAAAATCTGATATTCAAAGGCAGAAGAAACTTTACTATGTAAAGTCTGACAGGCCATAATATCCTAAGTACAGAGCTCACAATGGTGATATAGTTGAAACGAAGCCTAATACCGCCAAAATCATCACTACATTTCTTGGTATTAAGGGACTTGAATTCAATCTAGAGTCTGATAAAGCCTATGTCATCAGACTACATCAGGATATAAGGAAAGCAAAAATAAATGATCTTAGGCTGCTATCTTTCAAACAGGTGAAGATACAGTTGAACTTAAAAATGCAAAAAGGAGGATGAAGAATGAACTTGAATATGCTGAGAGAAGTCTGTTAAGAAATTATCTCAGAACAACTCCTGACATTAGAGAGATCACACACTGAAGCCAAGTCAAGGACTGCAACTGTTAAATTATGAAGGTTATACAGGTTAAAGCTGATATCAGACTTTAAGGATGGTAAAAGCTATAAAGACTGTTAGTTGTAGTTAGTCAAATTCTCATATGCATTTGTACTCAATGTTTTTGACATCATCAAATATCTATTGAACTTGTATATTATGCTAATTTACAAGTTGGGGCAGATTCTTAGATATATTTGTGATGTCATGTCTAATGATGATTTGTGTTTAGTTTTCAGATCTTAACTAACAGGACAAATCAGGACTTAACTGGAAATTAGTACTTATACTGGAGTCAGAACTTAAGATATCAGAACTTAAGTTATCAGAACTTAAGATATCAGAAGATATTTATCAGGAGATAATATTAGGACTTAAGAAGACATCCAGATGAGGAAGACGACTGATTGAAGGAAAGACGATTAAAGCAAACACAAGAAGAGATATGCATGGAAAAGAATTCTATGAAGAATAGAATACTTGGAAAAAAAGATAACTAGTTGATATATTTTAGGATGTAGACTTATTTTCGATATCAATTAGAAGTTTATCTTGTAACTGTGTGTCTATATAAACACAACATAGGGTTTACACTATAAGTGTTATCATAATTGAGAATATTATTCATTGTAACCTTAGCAGCTCTCGTGATATTTGTTCATCACTGAGAGAGAACGGTTCCATTGTAATATTGTTTCGTTAATAATATTATTTTGTGTTTCATACTTGTGTTCTTAATTCGATTTGATTGTACTAGACACTGTATGCAACCCCCTTCTACAGTGTGTGTGACCTAACAAGAAGCATCCACTTCAAAATCAAAGGTACCAACTATAACCACTATTGATTTAAATTCTAGTCAATATAAGAAGACTGTGGAAAAGATGGGTGTGGAGATGTTTCATATACACACTAGTCTAGTAGCAGCTACTGAGGAAGTCAGTAGGCTAACCAAGGCTAATGAGAAGCTTGAGAGTGAAAGACAAAAGATGGATCTACTTCTTGTGGAACTTGAGTCAGTCAAGCAAGAAAATGAATATCTAAAAAACAAGCTAAAGTGTGCTACTGAAATTGAAGTTGTGTTGAGGGAAAAGCTGGAAAAGAATGAATTCAAGTTAAAAAATTTCAGAAATGCATCTGAGTTGGTTGGATAATACCATGAGAATAACAAGCCATGTGCTAATATAGCTATCGGTCCTGATTATGATGCCTTGAACAACAAGAAGAAATATCTAGGTGACAACAGAAAAGCAACAGAAAATGAAAATGTTCCAGCTATGCTGAAAAAGGTTGTTTCACCTATTTTCAAGGCATGTGAAGTTAATTTCAGTGAAGAAGAGTTGATTATAAAGCAAGAATTTGCTGATGAAGATTATAAGAAGAAAAATACAGAAACAACTCCAATTTCCAAAGCTGAAAAGAAGCCCATGGTCAACCAAAATTCCAAGACACCTGTCAAGGAAACAAAAACTGAAGATACAAGAAAGATTAAGAAAAATAGAAATGGGAAGATTGGTATAAACAAAAGCAACAATTTTTCTCATGTTGCAGATGCTCCAAAGAAGCAATGTCAAAGATGTGGCTCTGTAAATCATCTAACTCACCTTTGCAAAAAGGTTGTTAGCAAGCCTGTAGAAGGAACATTCAAATACAATGAAGCAGATGTAAATGATCCCTACTCATTCTGTGACAAGTTTGATTGCCTCCCGTGAAACTTGAAAGTGATGAAAAGTTTCCACAAGCCGAGAGTAGACCTCAAAGAAACAAAAAATGGGTTTACAGTAAAAGGGAAATGCACAACAGTCAATGAATTCTATTTCATCTGAAACAACTCATTCTGATTATGTTCACTTTGTAAACAAGAAGAAAGTGTCCAACATAGCTTCGGTTGCTAAACACACTTAAACTCATTATGTGGAGGGCAAAAAGAAGAAACTCATATGGATTATAGACAGTGGATGCTCAAGATATATGACAGGTGATATGGCCCTGCTATCATAATTTGAGGAGAAGGCTGTCCCATTAGTGACGTTTGGAGACAACAGCAAAGGCTTCACAATGGGATATGGAAAATTGATATCTGGAACTATTGTCATGAATGATGTAGCACTAGTAGCTGGTCTTGAAGTGAATCTTCTCAGTGTTAGCCAATTTGCAGACAAAGGCTTTAAAGTTTTATTTAACAAAGAAGAATGCACTTTTATCAGCAAGAAAACTGGTGAAGTTGCTCTAAAAGGAGCAAGGAAAGGAAGCTTATTTATCACAGACTTGGACTCAGCAAATAAGGATGAAATTTGTTGCTTCTACACCAAGGCATCTGTAGAACAAAGCAAGTTATGGCATAAAAAGTTGTCTCACTTGAATTTCAAGGCAATTAACACTTTGGTCAAAAATGAGTTAATAAGAGACATGCCTAATCTAGAGTTTGCTTAAGATGAAGTCTGTGATGCTTGTCAAAAAGGGAAAATAAAAAGATCAAATCACAAGAGTAAAACTGTGAATTCTATAAGTGCACATTTGCAGCTTATTCACATGGACCTATTTGGACCAGTCAATGTCCAGTCAATTTCAAGAAAAAGATATGCACTTGTGATGGTGGATGACTACTCAAGATACTCATGGGTAGAATTCATGCATTCTAAAGATGAGACTCCACACATCATAATTGAGCATATAAAGAAGATTGAAAAGCAGGCTGAAGATTATAACTGTATGAAAAGGTTGAGGAGTGACAATGGAACATAATTCAGGAATGCAACCTTAACTGAATTCTGTAAAGACAAGGGCATTGTTCAAGAGTTCTCAGCTGCTAGAACACCTCAGCAAAATGGGGTAGTTGATAAGAAGAATAGAACACTAGTAGAGGCTGCTAGAACAATGATGCAAGATGTAAAATTGCCAACTAGTTTTTAGGAAGAAGCTGTGAACACTTCATGTTATACTCGGAATAGATATCTCATTAACAAGAATCTTGGAAAGTCACCTTACTCAATTTTGTCTAAAAGAAAGCCTACTGTAAAACATCTTTATGTGTTTGGAAGCAAGTGCTATGTGTTAAAGGACAACTCTAAATATGTGGGAAAATTTGACTCTAAAGTGTTTGAGACAATTTTTATGGGATATTCCACTACGCCATAAGTGCTCAAATGCGATGCTTTTTCTGAGTGTTGTAAGAAAAGCGTTCTGTTAGGTATGATTTTGCTTAATCTTCTGCAACACTAGTCAAAAAGCATTGCATTAAACAAAAATGTACTGTTTTAGTAATTATTTTTGGGATTATAAAAATAGATATATTATCAAAGCAAATACAATAACTTTAACATTTTAGTAATTTATTTCCTTAAAATATAAAATGTAATATTTTATTTAATTTAACATATTTAGACATATATTTTATATAAGTTTAAATCGTATTTTGAATTTTAGTAAAATTATAAATTTTGAAAATTAAAAAAATCTAAAAAAAAAATATTTTTTAATCAAAATATAGGTTTTTCGTTGAAGTGTCATTATATTAATTATTTTTGAGATTATAAAAATAGATATATTATCAAAATAAATACAATAACTTTAAAATTTTAATCATTTATTTAAAATATAAAATATAGTATTTTATTTAATTAAACATATCTAGACATATATTTTATATAAGTTTAAATCATATTTTTAATTTTTGTAAAATTATAAATTTTGAAAATAAAAAAAAATCTAAAAATAATAAAAGGAGGGGAATAGAAGGGCCTGTTATGTAATGAAGCCCAGTAATATTTGGGTTGGGCGAAGCCTCCTCAAAGTACATGACCCAAACTGTAAATACATGAAATATAAATTAGGGCTCCTAAAGTTCACCAATGGCCGGCTGCGATTAACCTCTTTATTCTTCCTCTTTCAAGCGCACACACTGACTGATTCACTTGCTCTATTAGCATTAGCAGTTACGCTTACCGGAGACATTCCTCCTAATCAAACTATTTACATCAAAAACCTCAATGAGAAAGTCAAAAAAAAAGTGATTTCCTCTCTCTCCCTCTCTCCCCCCCTCTCCCTCTCTCCCATTCTCTCTTTCTCGCTATCTCTCTCTTCCCCCCTCTCTATCTCTATCTATTTATCTATCTATCTATCTTTCTCTCTTCCTAGGTTTTAAAATTTTAAGTTGAATCTTTAATATTATCAATTGATTGGGTTTTTTAGTTTATTTATGTGAAATTGATTGGGGTGTGATAAATAACTAATTATAATATGAGGATTTATTACTTATAATAGGCTCTCTATTAGTTTGCTTTATGTTTTGATTTTTAATTGTCAACTTCAAATATTAGGTTTTGAGTTTGCCATGGTTTGCTTTCATTGCTTAATATGCCAGTATTTAATATTTTTCCTGGACTTAATAAAGTAAATATTTTTAGGTATAAGATCCAAATGAACCTGGTTCATTGTTACATTAACTGTTGTTGCGAGGACTATAATGATCAATAGATTGAGCTATAACCAACACGTGTTTCACCAATCATTGATAAAGTATTTGAAAATTGTAACATTTAGTGTATGTAATGTATCTATGAACATGTCACTGGAGAATATTTTTTTCCCACGCTCTACATTCGTCGGAGAACCTGTTTAGTATCATTTGTTAATTGTCTCAAACATGGGGTTACGTTGAAAAGGAGAGGAGTTCTCTAGCGAGGGCAAAGGCATAGCGTAATGGCCGCAATGAGGGAGATGATATTGAGTATAGCTGGTATGTAGCTGATTTATATTGATGTTAAATCAGTTTAGCCACCTTTTAAAATGTAGCTGGTATGTAGCTGATATAACATCCTTTTATTATTGAGCAAGGGTCGCAAAATGTTATCAAAGCTACAATTTACTGCTTAAGTTACCAAATATCTGGTAAACTGAATGTGAGGTATCAGGAGTAACGATGATTTAATTAGAAATATCATGCTTATGTGTTAATTCACTTCCTTTTTTTCTGTTACAGTTATTACACTTCATGAAGGCTAACAGAAAAAAGTGATGTGTTCAGCTTCGGGGTTGTCCTACTTGCGATGATAACAGGAGTTTATAATCTAAAGAAGCGGCTAACTGAGTTCATTGTGGAGAGAAAGGGTAAGTTTTTACATTGAATTTCAATGTCAGGTCTGAGGATCAGTTACTTCCGGTATTCCCTTTTTATATCTATATTGTTTTTATCTTTTATTTAGATGGCTCGAGGAAATAGACAGAAAACAGGCTGAGCTGTTTGCAGCACAAATTGCGCTAGAGGAACTCCGGCAGCAGGATCGATTACTCACCACCAAAAATGACATGCTTATAGTACTTGTGCCTTGTTTTTAGCAACATCTTTTAACATGTAATGTTTGTCTGGAGAATATATCTGGTAAATATGATTTTACCAGTCATATAACATGCAATGGTTGTGATCTCCAACAGTCATATATCCATTTGGAAACCTTGTTTGGTGTTCCAGGAGGTCGACTTCTCTATCCTCGCAGTGTGGAAGAGATCTTTAGAATTTCGAGGGTCAGAGAGCTGGATTGATTAGAGCGGTGACCGCTGGTATATATAACAAACTTTTTTCATTTTTTTTTGTTGCTTTAGTTGATTCTTTTTTTATAAGTTATCTGAACTTTTTTTTTGTTTCACAGATATTGAAGAAATTTACAGGAAGTGCAAGCCAGGTACCTTTTTATTATATTGTTGGTAGTTGAATTTTTTATTTAATCATGTATGAATTGATCATAGTCTGATACATCAAAGTCGTTACAGTTAACCTCTCATCTGATTTTACAACAGGGGCAAAAGAACTCATTTATCTTCGTGGTCGTCCCAGTAAGCAGTGGGAAATTAGAGAATTTCAGGGTGGCAAAGACCTGAAGAGCAGAGTCTCAGGAGAGGCTCTAAAGCTATCATTTGGCATTAATGTTTTTAGAAAGTTGATGGCAAAGGATGAGTGGCTATCTTTTATTTCTGTCAGTGGTGATGAGTGGTTGAAATCTTTTGCATTCTTCTTTGCTGATCAATATGGGTTCGATCAAGCTAATCGGTAACTTATGTCATATTAAATAATGTTATTGGTCAAAATAAATAATTCTATCCTTTGAATATCTTCCATCTTCTTCCATTCTTTAATCAATTGGGTAAAGATTATACGGACTAATACATGATTATTAGTCCAGAGGTTAGGTGACATAAAGAAGGTTTTTTTGTAATGAATAAAGATGAATTTAGAAAAGGAGGAGCCTCAAATGAGTTTAGTTTCAAGTCTTTTGACTTTAATTCCGTCTAAATCATCTCCTAGTCCTAGCTACATATGCTTATAACATACTGAAGAAATAGCTTCTGATACGGTCCTGGTAAAACTGTATCATTTAGCCTAAATTAACTCAGCAACTCCGGTTATTGCATATTTTATCTATTTTTAAGTAATCGAGTTAGTGTCCTATTTATGTTTTAGCTATGGTCTATGAGAGACCACATTTTATCATAGTATAAATGCTATATGTCTTTCTTTAATTTTCTTATTATTTGAATGCTAAAGTAATTCTTTTGTATGGGCCGGACCAAATTCTCAAAAAGTATTTAGTGCTGCACAGATTGTTATTTGAAGTTCATTTCCAAATTTCAAGTACTTATAGTATTAGTATTCTACAGAAATTCTAATCAAATTCCTTTCAACTGGGGCCATGAAGTCAACTATTATCAGTAGGTCCATCACAACGATAGGAAATTATGACTCGTCTTTAAAAGATAATCCTGCTCCTCTACCAGATGTAGTCTCGCGCATCAAGTTCAAGAGACTTGACAAAACAGCCAGAAATATTATGCAGGTATGAGCAATGTAGTTGTACTTTTGTTTTTTGTAAATTGAATGGAGAAAACCTATGGAACTGAAAGGTGTTTCTTGCCTTTTGTAATTAGAGTAAACAAATAACTGTACATCGCAGATTCTTGACCAGGAAGCAGTGGAGGAAGTTAAAGCACAAAGAGAGATACCTGAAATAAAGCCTGGTTACATTATTCAGCTTAAAGTGGTAAATAATGTTTTTAGAGAGGGACATGTGTTGGTCATTTATATATGCATAAATACTAATAGATTACGTGATCCTTGACAGATTGGGGGTATTTACATCTACATTTAATTATGTTTCATATTGTCATAGGAAACACCTGAGAACAAAAGACGGATTTCAACCTTCAAAGGCATTGTTATTGCTAGGCGCAACGCGGGTCTCAATACTACTATCAGACTAAGAAGACTGATAACAGGAATTGGAGTTAAATCTCTCTTTCCATTATAAGTTAATAAGGAAAAACTTCTGCTATTGTGCATATTGCTTCTTCGGTACTATTACTTATAATACATGTTTTCCAAAGGCTACAGCAGATTACCAGAATGTTAATCAGAAGAAGAAGGTGTTTCTCTTACTTCAGATTTGCAGGATTCACCAATTCGTGTACCAGCAGAATAATTTCTTACATTAAGGGGATTTGATGCCCCACAAATTGTAATAGCTCTAGCTTCAATTGTAATAGTATCTTTTTGGCACATCGAAGAACTTATAATGAATATAGTAGTTAGTATGATGTTGGGGTTGTTATATGTATTTTGGGGTGGAACTTGTAATGGGGTTGTTGGATGATGTTTTGGATGGCTAGTAGAAATTGTTGAATGGTTATTAGGATAATTTTCAAGGGCTTATGTAATTATGAAATATTATCTTACAAAAATTTAAATTGATGCATTGCATTAGCTATATAAGTGTTGCTTTTAATTATGTTCAACTGTCCTAAAAGTTGATAAAAACATTGCATTACATACCAGTGATGTGGCATGCGGGCCGCTGCTAACGTGGCATGTGGATCCCACTGCTCACGTGGCATTTTTAGTGGGGTCCACTGCTGACGTGGTGCTTGTGTAGGGCCCACTGCTGATGTGGCCTTAATGTGGGCCCCACACATGGAGTCTTACATCCAGCTTATGTCAGAGCCAATGTTTTTTAGTGTTGCATTTGATGTATATACTGTTGCATTACATCTATTAGGCAATGCTTATTGGTGTTGCTGTAGACCCCCAAAAAGCGTTGCATTAGGCCTCTAATGCAACGGCCGCAGATGTAACGCCCCTTGGTGTTGCATTATTGAAAATGCAACGCTTTTTTGATATAAGGCAACAACATAAGAACATATCATTTGAGGACTTATGGCGTAGTGTTCATTGGAGAGAACTGCATACAAAGTCTATGTGATTGAACAGAAAAAAATTATGGAAAGCACATATGTTACTTTTGATGATGATAAGTGCCCAGACTTGGAATGCCTTGATGAAGATAAAGCTGAAGCCCTTAAGTTTGAAAATCTCAACATTGATAGTGACTCTAATGATGAAGCTAAAATCAACACAAATCACAGAATTTTAGAAGAGTCAGATAATCAAGTAAATCATGAGAATGGAAGCTCATCTCAAACACCTGAATTTGACAGCACAAACTCAGGGGGAGAAAGAGGAGAAAATTATGGAAGTCATATCGGTGATGAAGAAGAAATAGAAAACACAAGTCAACAAACTCACACAAAGAAGTGGGATAGAAGTCACACTAGAGAAGGATTATTGGCGATCTAACTGTTGGAGTGAGGACTAGAAGTGCAACTGCAAATAAATGTCTTCATGCATGTTTTCTGTCACAAGTTGAGCCAAAAGAAACTGAAGAATCCCATCTTGATCCTGATTGGATATCTGCAATGCAATAAGAGCTAAATCAGTTTGAAAGAAATAAAGTTTAGAAATTGGTTCCTGCACCTAAGAACAGAAGTATTATTGGAACAAAATGGGTGTTCAGGAACAAGATGGATGAAAATGGAATTTTTACCAGAAACAAAGCAAGGTTGGTTGCAAAAGGCTACTCACAGGAGGAAGGTATTGATTATGATGAAACTTTTTCTCCAGTTGCAAGACTTGAAGCAATAAGAATTTTTCTAGCATTTGCTGCACATTCAAATGGATGTGAAGAGTGCATTCCTTAATAGTGAGTTGGAAGAAGAGGTTTATGTGCAACAGCCACCTGACTTTGAATATCCAGAATTTCCAAATTTTGTATACAAGCTACTTAAGGCTCTCTATGGACTCAAGCAAGCACCTAGAGCTTGGTATGACACACTATCAGAATTTTTGATTAAATATGGATTCACTAGAGGTACCAAAGATAAGACTCTCTTCTACAAGAAGCATGGTGATGATATGATCCTAGTTCAGATTTATGTGGATGATATTATCTTTGGTTCTACCAATGAAAAGCTTTGCCAAAGATTCTCCAAGCTCATGCAGAGTGCATATGAAATGAGTATGATGGGGGAATTAAATTACTTTCTTGGACTTCAAGTCAGTCAAAGAAGTGATGGAACCTTCATCAGCCAAACTAAGTATGTCAAAGATTTATTGAAAAAGTTTGGCATGGTTGATTATTCACCTGCATCTACACCTGTGTCTACAGCAACAAAGTTGGATGAAGATAAAAAGGGCAAAAATGTAGATATTTCAAGCTACAAAGGGATGATTGGATCATTGCTTTACTTACTGCAAGTAGACCAGATATCATGTTTGCTACATGTCTGTATGCAAGATTTCAAGCCAATCCAAAAGAATCATATTTGATGGCTGTGAATAGGATTTTCATATGCTTAAGGGGACTCCAAAAATTGGGATTATTGTAATAACTCAAATTTTTGAGACCTTAAAAAATGTTTAATGAATAGTATCCCTGATGGACGAGGAAAACCTTTTAGCCCACACTATGTAGTGCATGAGAAAATGAGTTTCAGAGTTGATATTATGATTATACGTACCAAATGAGTGTATGTAAACGCTATTAGTTTTCGAAGAAAACGAACTTTGAAAAACGACCATATTTATGAATCATCGAGGATTACGGGAATAAAAATATAATTACGAATTGAAAACCCTACAGATTTATATCCATGTATGGTAATTCAAAATATAAGAAATAAATATGAAAAGAATTACGTCACGAACCATTGACGAGGAAGTATTACGAAAACATTTAAGCGACCGAGCGAACGCATAAACGATTAAATAAACATAATGCACTAACTAACCATGGTAAGAAAGTAACCATGGTTACTTTATAAAATAGTGAGCTAAGGTGTAGGATGATCAACCAAGGCTAAGCAAATAGTGAGTTAAAGGAGTTAAACAAGTGGCTTAGCTTGTAAACTAGGAAGCTAGTTGGATTTGTCCCCAAGATTTGCAACAAGAATAAAATCCCAGGATCTAAACTAGAGAATAAAAAATCAATATAATATATCACAACCTCATTTCCAAGAAGCAACCAAGGAAGCAAGCATACAAACACTCCCTCTCTCTCTAAAACCTCCCATTCGGCTTTCTTCTTCAACCCAAGAAATCAAAATCAAATCTTCAAGCTCTAGCCATGGATAAATCCTCCCATTAATTTTCAAGCTTCCTAACAACCAAACTAAGGTTATATAAATCTTTAAGCTCTTTTTATCAAGGTTTGATGGGTGAAATAAAATCAAGAAAGTTGAGAATGAATAGTATGAATAGTAACTCTTCTTTGGTTTCTCAATTTTAATGGTTGTTTTAGGTTCCAAAAACCATACTAAGTACTCCCAAGACTTCACCACCATCAAGAAAACATCTTAAGATCTCAAGAAAGGTAAAAAAATTTGACCCAACTTTATTTAAGATTTAAGTTCAAGATCCTTTTAGTATGTAGTTGTAAACCTAGTTTTAGGGGTGGTATTGTTGAAATCTTGATATTAACTAAGTAGATTTAAGGTTGATTGTTTTTACCTCAAGAACATGATTTTATTGATAGGATTTGGTGTGATGATGATGATATGTTGATTGTTCGTGGTAGTATAAAGATTTAAGGCATAAACGAAACTCCGATCGTTATCGTAATCTCGTTAAAACGAACAAAATGTAACTTTAAGTTTCTGCAGAAACTATCGAGGATGGAAAATGTAGTTTCTTGAAAACTAACCATTGATTATGATAGAAAATTTTATAAGGATCGTTTAGGCACTTGAATCTCTTGATTCCGAATTACAGATCAAAAGTTATGATCGTTTTACTAAAAGTGATTTACGCGACAAAAACTGCTACAAATTACGAACTTTGAAAATATAAAAGATAGACTTAGGAATGTTCATAAATAATGAAATTTTTACACAGAGTAGTATTTTGAGTTTCCTAACTTACGTAAAAATTTCAAGTAAAAATAATGATTTTTCAATTTTATAAAAATATCGGAGCCGAGATCGCGCGATTAGAAACCGTAGAATCCATAAGCGGAGCCGACGGGGAAAATGAAAATGAACTTAAGTTACTTAGAAAAAGGAAGCGACCATAATGTGAATAAGGAATTAAAGAAATAATAAGGGTAAAATAAGTTGAGAGGGTGCGTAATAAGTAGAACATGAGTGCAAGTCGCCGTCAATTAGAAGGGGACCTAATGAAATGAATTGTGTTTATGGTTATAAATTTCCGAGCGGAACCTAGAGCATTCTCCACCTCGAGATACCCAGGAAAGTTTACGAACCCAACTCCATTTACTGCTGTGTTGTGAAAGGATTGTTTTATTATCATTTCATAAATACCATGCTTGCCATGATACGCAATAATTGAATTTTTCGCATAATGTAGCGATGTTGTACGATAAGTATATATCGTAAAATATTTAATTCCGCTTTAAGCATAACGTATAATTATAAGACCGAGAGTCGATCGGGATTTTAAGATGAAAAACCAGGAATCATTCTGGTGATCTAATTAAGAAAATTAAAAGTTCATAATAGTACGATTTGAAGGACTCAACGTCCACTTACGAAATATTTTATACCTCGAAATTTTATTAAAACGATTTCCAAAGATCGTATTCCCTCAACTATACTTTATCGTTCGATAAAAAAATATTTATTAACTATTCATTTATTATGGGAGAAGTATTCTCCAACGTTTATTTATTTCAAACTCGATTAAATATTAGAGATTATTATATTACGTAAACATAAATTAGTTGAGGAATATTATTTAAATATTCTTTTCAAGTAAACTCATTCGAGGTTTAATTATTTACCGATTAATATTTAATTATTTATTATTTATTAAAGGATTTATCTATGATTTAAAAATCATAGAACCTGATTTGCAATACTTTCTGATTTGTGGAAAATCATTCGAATACTTTCGGATCGTGGAAAATATCATTTCGACTTATTTTTAAATATTTTGAATATAGTTTGAAAGGGAAACCCCCCTTATTAAGTATCTGTTGACAACGGTCAACTCACATCCTTAGTACTTCCTCCAAAAGATTTGGAAGTATGTATGCATATACATATATACACTAATAAATCAAGTAGTTTCTATCGACAAGCAAAACACTTAGGGGGACTTCGATGTGGTTCGAGTTCTCGAGATATGATAGGATTTCCTAAAGGACAAAGGTAGGGTAGGATCCAAGTACTTTGTGTATTGGATAGACTACTGGTACTATAGGAGACGGTACTATACATACCTAAGGACCTGCGAAGTGTGTGTATACCCAAAATGAGGACACATAGCCCATATGCGGCAAGGGTGATAACCGGGATACGAAGGTGTCGTCCTTCTACTAGTAGAAAAGGTTATTTTTATCGTAGTACGACTGATCATCGTATACGGTGGCTCCAACGAGTGTCCTATTCTTTCAATTGGAATTGTGATACAATACCGTAACCCAAGCCTAAGTGTTGGGTTTTACTTTTAAGGTATTCACAGGATAATAAAATCCACTAAAGGATTGTTTTCATAAGAAGGTGTGTATCACCAAGGAAAACTATGTTCAAATAAAATGTAATTATCTTATAAGATGTTTTACGTAAGTTTACCATTACAGTCAATTTCATACTATACATTATTATGCTGGGCATTATAGGTCACACTTGTTTTCTTAAACTGACAAAACACAACAGTGAATCAAGATGCCTACCATCAGAACCACAACCAGGAAATAGGTAGGAAATGGTCAGCTGTTCCGTAGGTTGTTTGGTGTTGTACCGCAGGTAGTCCGAATAAGCTGGATTGGTTTTCAGTTGTTTTTAGTTCGTCTTATTTATAAGTATGACTTATGTAAGGTAATAAATAAGAAATGTATATTTGGCCGACGGACTAGCCTTACTTAAAGGTTATTCCCCGATAAGACTTAATTACTTTTGGGTTGTAATAATTATCACTTTGTTGTTTGATTTACTCTAGTTATGAATGGTTCGTTTCCAAGACAGTTGTGACGCCCTTCAAACCCGGGTCAGAAGTTTGGGACTCACACCATAATATTTAAACCTGTATATAAAGTATTATATGCATTGACCCTTCTTTACACAACCACGGATCACAACAGGTTAAAGTATAAAAATAAGCCACAATCTTAACTTTTATTACAACGTACCAAACCGCAACTAATTCAACTTACAGTGGTTAATGATGTCGTACTTACAATCTTACATAACTCATCTATAATATAAATCTTCTGCTAGCTCGATCCAACTTAACCGGAAATCCTAGCTCGCACACTGGACATGAAATCCTCGTTATCAACAATTTCCTTTTCAACTGTTGAAAACATAAAAATTTTGCAAGAGTGAGCTTACTAGCTCAGCAAGTAGTAATAGCAGAAATTGAGGTTAAAACCAAGGTTAGGTTGCTGATCAGTCACGCACTAACCCCGAGCAAGGCTCCCAGCTTTGCTCTATATACTGGATCCAAGGCACACATCGGCCTATTATGACCACGAATCTGGTCCAAATTTATAAAACCATCCAATTCTAAAATAATTCAATATGATAACCAATGTAAATCATAAACAACATTTATCTTGAAGCATAGGGTGATTCATAACACCATGAAGGCATAACGGGGAATTTGAAAAGATTGGCTTTCAATCAAGGAAAGATTCAGAAAGTAGAAGACCAAGGGTTCAAGGGTTCCAAGAATTGGTCTTATGTTAAACCAGGAATAAGGGTTGGTATGTTAAGAATCTCAATATCAGAATCAGTATATGGTAGATATGTATTTGTGGAGTAGTATCGTATGTGTATGGCTCGTATCTGGGAATTCAACAATCAATGGTTTATGAAGAATAAGGCTTATGGCTCAAGATCAATAAGAATCAGGGTTCAAGGATAAATAGTTTAAATTGCTTGCAGTATAAAATAGGAGTTATTTTGAATAATAGCGACATATTATGAAACAGTTCAAAAATATTTGCAATATATCTTGAAAAATGTTCAAAAGTACTTGCCTTATCATCGAAGATTTCCACTTTACTTGTACTCATCTAATAGTTTTATTCATCAACCATTTTCCTTCTCTTTCTATGCCTTTCTTCTATTTATCAATCAATTGCCTTCGCTTTCGACGTTTCGATTCTATTTATGGATCACTGGTTTCCTTTTCTAAGCCTTTTTGACTCTGCTAGGCATCACAAGTATCTATCAATTATTCATACTCGTATTATTCTAATCACCATATAGACGTCATAAGCTTTTATCTACCCTTCCTTTTACCGAAATCTGACGTACGGATTGAAATTTATGAATAAAACAGTCAAACCATAACCATATAGGAATATAACGCATCAATCGGTGAACACGTAACATATAACACGTAAGGTATTCTATCAAAATAATTTTTCAAAGAAGATTCAGGGTTAAAATAATTTTCCAGGTATTTATTATGAATTTTTGAACATTTTTCGGAATTAAAACGAGACTCCTAATCATTTTATAACTAAATAATTGGGTTCGAACACCCAAATCTGACTTTAAAATAATTTTATAATAATTATCGAGCCTTGAAAATAATTTTAAATAATATTTTAAAGCTCGAAACTATTTTTCAAAATTTTTAAATCAAATTTAAATAATTAAATCTGATTATTAAATCAATTAAAATTAATAATAATTAATTAAATTAATCAATTAAATATGAATTAATCAATTAATTAAAATAATTAAAACTAATTAAAATTAATTAAAATAAATCAGATTTATTTTTAAATAATTAAAAACAAATTTCTAGATTTTTAAAATAATTTTCCGAAATTAAATATAGATTTTTTTAATTAAAACAGAATTTTAAAATAATTTTTAAAATAAAAGAAATCAGAAACAGTTTCTGATTTTTGGTTTAGGAGAAAGGAAGATTGAAACCAGGTTGTGTCCGGGGTCAAAATCGACCCGGCCGGGTCGTCCAAGAACAGACTAGCCGGTGTAAAAATCCGGCGACTGGATACTTTCCCGGCGAGCCTCGATCTGTACCAGGACGTCACTATTCTTCGTGTATTTCGACTGGATTATGTTCACCATCTCAATAGCAGTTAATTCTTAGCAAAAACAGCGGTAAAGCGTCCCCAGAGTCGAAGCTCCGGCGAACCGCCATTAAAGCCGGCAGTTTCAAGCTTTTTCCGGAGAAACAATCTAGACACCCAACGTCACATACATTTACATAAATCAAGTCGTTTTTAAACGATCTATAAGCTGGTTTAACTCAATCAAGCCCAGAAACAGCCGAATCTAAATTCCAAATTCGATTTAAAACATTCAACCCTTAGAACCCTGATTTCAATTTTAACATAATCAAACCCCATTTTCACCATGTTATTGACCTCTATTTTTGACATATAATATACCAAATTGACCAGGAGAAAATTATCTACATGATTATGCCATCAAATTACAAAACAACATCAAGAACAAAATTTTATAATTTAATCTTTAATTAATTCGAAATAAAACAATTAAATAAGAAGAATACCTTGATTCTTGCATAAAAACGGATGATGGATTATGAAAGTACTTTTCGAGAGCTTCGATTTGATATGTTGCACGCCCGAATCGGAGTTTGATAACGCCTTCGTTCGTACGTTTGATTCTCAAGAACGCAATATTAATTTGACATTTTCTCTGTATTTTACGGGGTTTTACTTACTGATTGTGATTATACGAATAAAATGAAATGATAAAAGGGCTATATATATTTTTGGAATATTGGTTCATTTTGGATCGTTTTGGATCGGTTTGGATGTTTAAATTAGTTACTTAGCCACTAAGTAACTACAAAAACGATCCGATTTGATACCCGTATTGGATAATTATCCAAACCGGGGTTTTTATAAAACACTATATATAAAAATAACGTAATAATATCCCGTCTTTCGAGAATACGGGTTTTGTTGATTCACCAAAATGATTATCGTATCAAAATTCTTGCGCCGGGACGCACACGGGTCAAACCGTAATCCGGATTGAAAAAGTCAAAACACGGAAAATGTCCGGAATTACCGGATTAGGTTAGGACGGAGTTTTCGGAAGTGTTTCGGGTTGTAAAAACATAAAAAGGGTCGAAGTCGGAAGATTCCCGGCGTTATAAAATAATTTTGTAATTATTCAGAAAATAATTCATAAATTCATAAATCAATATAAAATCATATAACAGCCTAAAAATTACCCGAAAAATATCGTAATTATATATATTTTATTCTGGTCATAATAAAATTAACATACATATACTGTATCACATATAAGCATTCACATATCCACACCAATCATCATATAATTCACCAAAAATCACATAATAATCATATAAAAAATATTTATTGATAAAAATAGTTACACGCGATATCCCGAATATTACAACAATAACCAGTAAGTGTGTGTGTGTGTGTATGTTAAGTGTGGGGTCGTAAGGTGTGAGTATTTATATATTATGGCGTGAGGTATGCGGTTTATAGTGGTTTAAATGGCGTGGCCTCCGAGATCCCTGACCCCGGATTTTGGGGCGCCACAGAAATGGTATCAGAGCCTTAGGTTATCAAATCTTGGAAACGATAGGATATAAAATACGTAGATATAAGAATAATAAATAATCAATTAGAGCTCAAGTCGAGTTTGTCGTCAAGCTATACGGGTAGTCTTGACAGTTTTAACCCTCAAGGGAATTCCGACTCTAAGTTAGTAACACCTTGCCTATTGTGTCAGGTACCAGTGGAGCCTATGAAGGAGGTTGACCTTGTTGATGATGTTATGGTTCCTGAGCGTGACCCTACTTCTGAGCCGGAGGACCCACCCATTGATGACTCAGATGATGACCCTACTGAGGATGCCCCGGAGGAGGAGGCTGACCTTCCTGTCCCCATAGCTGATGACGTTGAGATGCCTCAGGGAGATGACTTAGGCTGGAGGGACATAGAGATGTACCCTCTCCCGACTATTCGCTCTCCTACATTACACCCGGGGATGCAGAGCCCTTTGTCCTATACTGATGATGATGAGGAGGATGGGATGGATGCACAGATCTTTGAGGCTTATGATATATCCTCTAGCGACCCAGACTTACCTCTACCACCCCCGACGACCACACATGTAGTTGTACACGACTGGATGGTGGCTCATCTTAACGCTGAGATCACTGTGGAATCTGCCTGCATTGTGGAATTACACCAGGTACTGACAGCTGAGAGAGCCATCAGACTAGGATACCTAGGGGACTTCCGAGCTGGTTCCCCAGCTATACCCCGCAGAGAGATTGATGGGATCGAGCTCCGTACCTGTGTTTAGATGAGGATGACAACGATTGGAGGATATATCCCGGTAGTTGACGCAGAGCTGATGTTGGCAGGAGCGATGAGGAGGGTGTGTGACCTCACGCGCAGTGATAGTGACTGAGGGACTAGTAACTAATTATGGACCTTGAAGAAGGCTGGGTGACTTGTCACCAATTTTGATAGGATATCTAGTAGTAGATAGCATTCCTAGCCATTCAGGGTACACGACTTATGTATTTGCAGGACAAGTAATGATGTATTATAATCAGGCTATGTATGAACTCGGTTAGTTGTTTTGTCCCCAAGATATAATTGGGAGACCCTATGGTTTATATATCTAGCAGTTATTTAGAAATAGATTTCAATATTATTGCACCTACTAAAAACATGCTAGATAATAGATGACATGCTTACATATGAATAAATTAATACAATTGTAAAACATTGCAACTATATTGACAAATTTTCCTTATCAGAACAATGCCACCCCGTAGTGAATGAAGAAAATGAAGAAGACCTAGACTATAATGAATATGATGAGGAAGAATATGTAGAAGAAGAGGCTGAGGATACCCTTCAGGGAGAGAACCCCATGAATGAGTTTATGGAACTGTTAAGAAAAAATCTAAACCAACAGCCTATTCCACCACAGCCGCATGCTTCCCAACAGACTGCAGCCACTGCCTTCAGGGCATTCAAATCTCTCAAACCCCCAGAGTTTCTAGGATCTGCCGACCCGTTGAAGCACGGGCCTGGCTCAAAGAGATAGAAAAGTCCTTCGAGATACTAGGTGTAGAGGAACGACAGAAGACCGTTTTCACTTCTTACATGCTGAAAGGAGAAGCTAATTACTGGTGGGAGTCCAAACGAAACCTAGAGACTGATGCTGTGATTCTATGGGATAGATTTACCCGACTGTTCTTAGAAAAGTATTTCCCTAGGTTTATGGAAACCCAGATGGAGATTAAGTTTCTAGAGTTGAAACAGGATAAGATGACTATGGCAGAGTATAAGGCTAAGTTTACTGAACTATCACGATTTGTGCCTGAGTTTGTGAATACCGAAGAGAAGAAAATGTGAAGGTTTCAGCTTGGTCTGAAACAGTAGATTCAGAATCGAGTGTCACTACTAGAGCTGACAGATTATGCCACCTTTGTGCAAAGAGCCTCGATTGTCGAAGCTGGCAGTGAACAAAGTGTGAAGGAAAAGGAAAATAGGAAGCCAATGCGGAGGAGGAGGAGTAGGAACCAGGAACAGGAGCCTTCCAAGCAGGTTCGTCAGGGGAGTGGTGTCCCAACCTGCATGAGGCCCTGGATTCAGAAAGGCCCCAAGTCAGAGTGTTGGCCAAGGCGGCGGACAATCTAGGGCAACATTTCATAGCCAACCCCGTGCCCCAATACCGGAATGTCAGACATGTGGAAAAAGACACCTTGGAGTGTGCACCCAGGCGAGAGCCCCTCTGAAATGTTACAGGTGCGACCAACCCGGACACCTTGCCAACAACTGCCCCCAACACAATAGGATGTGTTTCCAATGTGGGAAAGTAGGGCACATGAGAAAGGATTGCCCGACATCGAAGCCCCCAGCCTCAGGAATGAGCAGAGCTGCATCCAACCGGCCCCCAGCTGCTAGGACCTTCAACATGACCGTTTAGGAAGCTGTCTGAAACATTGACGTGATAGCAGGTACCCTTCTGTTAAATTTCGAACATGCAAATGTCTTATTTGATTATGGAGCAACAAAGTCATTGATATCTCAAGATTTTGCTAAAAAGTTAAAACTGAACGCCATACCCTTACGTGAGGTATTACAAGTGGAAATAGCAAACAAAGAAATAATTCCTGTAAATCAAGTACACCCTAAATGCAAGTTGAAATTAGAAGGAAGAGTCTTCGAAGTTGACCTAATCCCATTTGCATTAGGAGAATTTGATGTAATTTTAGGAATGTATTGGTTATCCAATAATGGAGCGCAAATAGATTGTGAATGGAAGAGGGTAAAGATAAGAGTGCAATATGGAAAAGAAGTAGTGTTTAGAGGGCAACGATAGACCCAGAAATTTCTGACCATGCTACAGGCAAAAAGATTTTTAAAGAGAGGTAACTAGGCCTATTTGGCTTATATGGTAGATACCAAGAAGGAAGTTCCTAATATACAAGACATACCCATAGTAAATGAATTCGAGGATGTATTTCCAGAGAACTTACCAGGGTTGCCACCCAACAGAGAAATAGAATTCGCTATAGAATTAGCACCAGGAACATCACCAGTGTCCAAGGCCCCATATAAGCTAGCCCCAGTTGAGATGAAAGAATTAGCTTCTCACCTGCAAGAACTATTAGATAATGGAATGATAAGACCCAGTGTCTCACCATGAGGAGCGCCAGTACTGTTCGTAAAGAAAAAGGATGATAGTATGAGATTATGCATAGACTATCGAGAATTGAATAAGCCGACTATTAAGAATAGGTAACCTCTCCCTAGGATTGATGACCTATTCGATTAACTCAAGGGAGCTGTACATTTTTCCAAAATAGATTTGAGGACAGGATATCACCAGTTGAAAATCAAACCTGAGGATATACCGCAGACTACTTTTCGCACTAGGTATGGACACTATGAGTTCTTAGTCATGTCGTATGGGCTAACCATTGCACCCGCAACCTTTAAGGATTTGATGAACAGAGTGTTCAAAAGGTACCTAGATATATGTGTGATAGTTTTTAGAGATGATATTCTAATCTCCTCAAAGATAGAGCAAGAACATGTAGAACATTTGAGGATAGTCTTAGAAATCCTGAGGAATGAGAAATTATATGCCCAGTTCTCAAAGTGTAAGTTTTGGTTAAGGAAGTTCAGTTCTTAGGACATGTGGTGAGTACCAAAGGAGTTTTAGTTGACCCCGCCAAGATAGAGGTGGTGTCCAACTGGGAAAGACCAACTACCCCAACAGAGGTTAGGAGTTTTGTAGGTTTGGCAGGGTATTACCGGAGGTTCGTGCAAGACTTTGCTAAGATAACCGGTCCACTGACTAGACTTACCCGGAAAACAGAAAATTTTGTATGGACAGAGAAATGTGATGAAAGCTTTCAGGAACTAAAAAGGAGGCTGGTGTCAGCACCAGTGCTCGCTCTTCCCGATGGAAAGGGAGAGTTTGTGATATACATCGATGCATCACTTAAAGGATTAGGATGTGTGCTTATACAGCACGGTAAGGTTATGCGTATGCCTCTCGGAAATTGAAGGAGTATGAGAGTAGATACTCGACGCATGATCTAGAATTAGCAGCCATAGTGTTTGCCCTAAAAATTTGGAGACACTACCTATACAGTGAGAAATGCGAGATTTACACAGACCATAAGAGCCTCAAATATATTTTTATCAGAAGGAACTAATCAACATGAGACAGAGGAGATGGTTAAAGTTGATTAAGGACGGCCGATAAAGTAACAGAAGGATTATTTGAGATTAAGTTAGTGCTGGAACTGACTAAAAAGATACGAGTATGTCAGGAAAAGAAGATGAGTGAAGAAAGAGGAACACTTACTGGTGAAGAAGTGAGATGTGAGAAGGACGAGAGAGGGATCATGAGGTATGCGTCCCGAATTCGGATTCCCAATGTGCAAGAGTTAAAGGACGAGCTGCTGCGCGAAGGACACAACTCCAGATATTCAATTCACCCAGGAAGTACGAAGATGTACCGTGACCTTAAGGAATATTATTGGTAGCCTAACATGAAGAGAGAAGTAGCAGAGTGGGTCAGCAAGTGCTTGACACGCCAGAGACTGAAGGCTGAACATCAGCGACCTAGTGGACTATTACGGCCCCTGGAAATTCCGGAATGGAAATGGGAGCATATAGCCATGGATTTTGTGACAGGCGTAACAAGGACAAAGACCAATCATGACGCCATATGGGTTATCATAGATAGATTGACCAAGTCCGCACACTTCCTACCAATCAACGAAAGGTACACCGTAGACAAGCTAGTGGATATTTACTTGAAGGAAATTATAGTGAGACACGGCGTCCCTGTTTCCATAGTATCATATCGAGACCCAAGGTTTAATTCCCGATTTTGGAGAAGCTTCCAGGAATGTGTAGGCACCAGACTAAACATGAGTACCGCTTACCACCCCCAGACTGACGGACAAAGCGAAAGGACTATTCAGACCCTAGAAGATATGCTACGAGTATGTGCCATTGATTTTAAAGGGAATTGGAATTACCACTTACCCCTGATCAAATTTGCTTACAACAACAGCTATCACGCTAGCATAGGAAAGCCTCCGTATGAAGCTCTTTATGGAAGGAGATGTCGCTCTCCTCTATGTTGGGATGAAGTTGGAGAACATAAGATAATATGACCATAGTTAGTCCAACAGACCAGGGAAATGGTAGGACTCATCAGGAAAAGACTGGTAGCAGCCCAGGACAGACAAAAGAAGTACACCGACCAGACCAGAAAGGATAGGGAATATGAAGTAGGAGATTCAGTGCTATTGAAGGTATCTCCGTGGAAAGGAGTGATGAGATTTGGGAAGAAAGGGAAACTGAGTCCCAGATTCATAGGACCCTTTGAAATTCTGAGGAGAATAGGACCTCTAGCTTACGAGCTCGCCTTGCCTCCTAATCTGCAATAAGTGCACAACATGTTCCATGTGTCCATGTTAAGGAAGTACCATGCAGATGCACGACACGTAATAGAATACGAGCAGGTAGACTTATAACCAGACCTGACCTACATCGAGCAGCTAGTAAGGATAATAGACCAAAAAGAACAAGTGCTGAGGAACAAGAATGTGAAGCTGGTTAGAATCTTGTGGATAAATCAAAATGTCGAAGAGTCAACTTGGGAACTTGAAGACGCAATGAGGAATAGATACCACCACTTATTTTCTAATTGATTCCGGGATGGAATCCTTGTTAGAGGGGAAGACTGTAATAACTCGAATTTTTCAGACCTTGTAAAATGTTGAATGAATAGTAACCCTGACGGACGGGGAAAACTTTTTAGCCCACACTATGTAGTGCATGAGAAAATGAGTTTCGGAGTTGATATTATGATTATACGTACCAAATGAGTGTATGTAAATGCTATTAGTTTTCAAAGAAAATGAACTTTGAAAAACGACCATATTTAGGAATCATCGAGGATTACGGGAATCACAATATAATTACAAATTTAAAACCCTACGGATTTATATCCAAGTATGGTAATTCAAAACATAAGAAATAAATATGAAAAGAATTACGTCGCGAACCATTTACGAGGAAGTATTACGAAAATATTTAAGCGACTGAGCGAACGCATAAACGATTAAATAAACATAACGCACTAACTAACCATGGTAAGAAAGTAACCATGGTTACTTTATCAAATAGTGAGCTAAGGTGTAGGATGATCAACCAAGGCTAAGCAAATAGTGAGCTAAAAGAGCTAAACACGTGGCTTAACTTGTAAACTAGGAAGCTAGTTGGATTTGTCCCCAAGATTTGCAACAAGAATAAAATCCTAGGATCTAAACTAGAGAAAAACAAATCAATATAAGATATCACAACCTCATTTCCAAGAATCAAGTAAGGAAGCAAGCATAAAAACAAAATCAAATCTCCCATTCGAGTTTCTTCTTCAATCTAAGAAATCAAAATCAAATCTTCAAGTTCTAGCCATGGATAAATCCTCCCATTAATTCTCAAGCTTCCTAACAACTAAAATAAGGTAAGATAAATCTTTGAGCTCTTTTCATCAAGGTTTGATGGGTGAAATAAAATCAAGAAAGTTGAGAATGAATAGTATGAATAGTAACTCTTCTTTGGTTTCTCGATTTCAATGGTTGTTTTAGGTTCCAAAAACCATACTAAGCACTACCAAGACTTCACCACCATTAAGAACACATCTCAAACTCTCAAGAAAGGTAAAAATCTTTGACCCAACTTTATTTAAGATTTAAGTTCAAGATCCTTTTAGTATGTAGTTGTAAACCTAGTTTTAGTGGTGGTATTGTTGAAATCTTGATGTTTAGCTAAGTAGATTTAAGGTTGATGGTTGTTGCCTAAATAACATGATATTCTTGAGAGGAGTTAGTGTGATGATGATGATATGTTGATTGTTGGTGGTAGTATAAAGATTTAAGGCATAAACGAAACTCTGATCGTAACCGTAATCTCGTTAAAATGAACAAAACGTAACTTTAAGTTTCTGCAGAAAGTTCCGAGGATGTAAACTGTAGTTTCTTAAAAAATAACCCTTTATTATGATAGAAAATGTTATAAGCATCATTTAGGCGCTTGAATCGCTTGATTCCGATTACGGATCAAATGTTATGATTGTTTTACTAAAAGTGATTTACGCGACAAAAACTGCTACGAATTACGAATTTTGAAAATATAAAGGATCGACTTAAGAATGTTCATAAATCATAAAATTTTTACAGAGAGAATTATTTTGAGTTTCCTAACTTCCATAAAAATTTCAAGTGAAAATAATGAATTTTTAGTTTTATAATAATATCGGAGCCGAGATCGTGTGATTAGAAACCGTAGAATCCATAAGCGGAGCCGACGGAGAAAATGATAATGAATTTAAGTTACTTAGAAAAAGGAAGCGACAATAATGTGAATAAGGACTTAAAAAAATAATAAGGGTAAAATAAGTTGAGAGGGTGCCTAATAAGTAGCACATGAGTGCGAGTCGCCGTCACTTAGAACAAGACCTAACGAAATGAATTGTGTTTATGGTTATAGATTTCTGAGCGAAACCTAGAGCATTTTCCACCTCGAGATACCCAGGCAAGTTTACGAACCCAACTCCATTTACTGTTATGTTGTGAAAGGATTGTTTTATTATCATTGCATAAATACCATGCTTGCCATGATACACAATAATTGAATTTTTGGCATAATGTAGCGATGTTGTACGATAAGTATATATCGTAAAATATTTAATTCCGCTTTGAGCATAACGTATAATTATAAGACCGAGAGTCGGTCGGGATTTTAAGATGAAAACCCGGGAATCATTCCGGTGATATTATTAGGTCAATTAAAAGTCCATAATAGTACGATTTGAAGGACTCAACGTCCACATATGAAATATTAAATACCTCGAACTTTTATTAAAACGATTTCCAAATATCGTATTCCCTCAACAATACTTTATCATTTGATAAAAAAAATGTTATTAACTATTCATTTATTATGGGAGAAGTATTCTCCAATGTTTATTTATTTCAAACTCGATTAAATATTAAAGATTATTATATTACTTAAACATAAATTAGTTGAGGAATATTATTTAAATATTTTTTTCAGGTAAACTCATTCGAGGTTTAATTATTTATTGATTAATATTTAATTATTTATTATTTATTAAAGGATTTATCTATGATTTAAAAATCATAGAACCTAATTTACAATACTTTCTGATTTTAGGAAAATCATTCGAATAATTTCGGATCGTAGAAAATATCACCTCGACTTATTTTTAAATATTTTGAATATAGTTTCAAAGAGAAACCCCCCATTATTAAGTATCTGTTGACAAAGGTCAATTCACATCCTTAGTACTTCCTCCGAAAGATTCGGAAGTACGTATACATATACATATATACACTAATAAATCAAGCTGTTTCTATCAACAAGCAAAACGCTTGGGGGAACTTCGATGTGGTTCGAGTTCTCGAGATATGATAGGATTTCCTAAAGGACAAAGGTGGGATAGGATCCAAGTACTTTGTGTATTGGATAGACTACTGGTACCGTAGGAGACGCTACTATACGTACCTAAGGACCTGCGAAGTGTGTGTATACCCAAAATGAGGACACATAGCCCGTATGCGGCAAGGGTGATAACCGGGATACGAAGGTGTCATTCTTCTACTAGTAGAAAAGGTTACTTTTATCGTAGAATGACTGATCATTGTATGCAGTGGCTCCACCGAGTGTCCTATTCTTCCGATTGAAATTGTGATGCAATACCGTAACCCAAGCCTAGGTGATGGGTTTACTTTTAAGGTATTCGCAGGATAATAAAATCCGCTAAAGGATTGTTTTCATAAGAAGGTGTGTATCAACAAGGAAAACTATGTTCGAATAAAATGTAATTATCTTATAAGATGTTTTATGTAAGTTTACCATTACAGTCATTTTCATACTGTATATTATTATCCTGGGCATTATAGCTCACACTTATTTTCTTAAATTGACACAACACAACAGTGAATCAAGATGCCTACCATGAGAACCACATCCAGGAAACGGGTAGGAAATGGCTAGTTGTTCCGTAGGTTGTTTGGTGTTGTACCTCAGGTAGTCCGAATAAGCTGGATTGGTTTTTAGTTGTTTTTAGTTCGGCTTATTTATAAGTATGACTTCTGTAAGGTAATAAATAAGAAACATATTTTTGGCCGACGGACTAGCCTTACTTAAAGGTTATTCCCCGGTAAGACTTAATTACTTTTGGGTTGTAATAATTATCACTTTGTGGTTTGATTTACTCTAGTTATGAATGGTTCATTTCCAAGATAATAACCTGTAAGTGTGTGTGTGTGTGTTAAGTGTGGGGTCGTAAGGTGTGAGTATTTATATATTATGGCGTGAGGTATGTGGTTTGTAGTGGTTTAGATGGTGTGGCCTGCGAGATCCCTGACCCCAGATTTTGGGCGCCACAATTATGGTATCCTAAGGGTACTGGTTTTGAAGCTGTTGGCTACACAGATGCAGATTTTGCTGGATGCAGGGTTGACCGAAAGAGTACTAGTAGAAGTTGTCAATTTCTTGGACAAAGACTTGTATCCTGGTACAGCAAGAAATAACAATCTATGTCAACTTCTAAAGTAGAGTCTGAATACATAGCTGCAGGAAGTTGCTGTGCTCAAGTGCTTTGGATTATAAATCAGCTAATGGATTATGGCCCTGTGTTACACAAAATTCCAATTATGTGTGACAATACTAGTGCTATATCTATTGTGGCTAATCCAGTTAATCATTCAAGAATAAAGCATATTGATGTAAGGCACCATTTTATTATAGAACATGCTACAAATGGTACCACTGAGCTTATTTTTGTTCCAACAGAAAAATAATTAGCTGACATTTTTACTAAACCTTTGGATGAAGCAAATTTCACTAGACTTTTAGGTGAAATTGGAATGCTTAATTCTTCATCCTAAGGCAAGAACTCAACTAATATTTTGTAGCAGACTAATTTCTAGTAAATCAAAATTAATTTGATTTAATTGGAAATTATGTAAAATACGAATTATGAATATCTCAGAAATCTCTGCATATTTATTTTTCAAAACGAAAATTCAGCTTGCAATTTTTCAAATTCTAAGAAAACTATCTAGATGTTAATTTACATCTTTAATATGTACAATTAACACAAGCAAAATCAAAGCGATTAAAAGTATATAGAGAACTGAGTTCTCGATAAGTCTAACTGACTTATCGACAAGTCATTTTAAGACTTCTCGTGTGAGTTCTCGATAAGTCAATTTACTGACTTCTCGAGTGACTTCTCGATAAGCTTTATTATGACTTATCGATAAGTCATTGTAGAGTCCTCTACAAGTGATAACTTACAGATTTCTCTACAAGTATAATTTTTAGACTTATAAATAACTTAGAACTGAAATAATTTAATCCATTAAATTATTTTGGTAAAATACTTTTGGAAAAATTATTCTAATTTTACTTTGATTTATTCAAATAAAAACTGGAATCAAATTCAGTCCATTTTGGACAAATTGGGTATATATTTGACATCTCGATAAGCTTATCTTTAGTTCTCTACAAGAATAAATAAAATGACTTATCGATATGTTTTTCACATTTCAAAGTGACTTCTCGATAGACTAATTCCAAACTTCTATTTTTGAGTTCTCGACAAGTCATCTTCTTTTACTATAAATACCCAGACATCTCGATACATATATACTTACGCCTTTGAGAACTCTAAGTGACCTAGCTTTTTCAATCCAAAACTGATTTCTCTCTCGTTTCAAGCTTTCTCTCACTAATTTTTCTTACCCACTAAACTTCATACTCATAACAATGGTAGCAAACAATATTGCACCTTTCATCCTAAAGGAGACTAACTTTCTTGCATTCTTAGATGCAAACCAAGCTCCTGAAACTTTCAAAAGTTTTTTCAAGTTCTTGTCTGAGACTTACTTTATAGGGGCTCATACTGCTAATCCTGTGCTTTACTTGGATGTGTTAGGGGATTTCTGGAACACAATAGTAACAAGGACAATTGTACATAAGAACCAGGCTGTATCAATTGTAATAAATTGCACAATCAAGGGGCAACAGGTGGAAATCTTTGAAGATTATGTCAATATGGCACTGGGAATACCTACTGACAAGCTGGTGGAGGCTCCAACTCAGGATGAACTTTATGAATTCATGGACTTCATCAACTATTCTGAGAAGATCAACCTATCAAGCATGAACAAGAAGAACATGAGGAGAAAATGGTCCTTTTTTTATTCAAGGATAAGGGCTTTCACTTGTAGGAAGTCAAGGTTTGACAACATCTCTAGTGTTGTCCAAAAGTTGGTCTACTCAATGGATCACAACATACAGTTTAATGTAGGACACTACATACTGGGGGAGCTGAGCACCAGACTAACAAAGTCATTATGTATGTGTAAGTCATATGTCGTAGACCTATTTGTATATTCGAGGATTCAACTCAACTCAAATAAGAATGTAATAAGTAAATAGTGGAACTACCATCAGAGAGATCTCGCAAAGTAATATCTGTCAAAGGATTCAGAGACAAGGTTCATCTACAGACTTGAGGAATTAATTCACTGGAAGAAGTTCAAGAAATTGATCATGCCTCAGTGATATAAGTCAAGATCGTGGATTTAATCAAGTGACAGAGATCTCGTCAGGGTATCAATAAATTACAAGGATTTAATCTGAAGAAAATCAAAGTGTCAGAGTCAAGACATGAAGAAACGTCACGGAAGTTAGTCACTCATGAACCAGACAGTACATCGAGTGTCAACGTTGAAGTGGTGGAATTGATTCATAATTTTCAGTGATTTTCAGAAGATTTGCAGAAGAATGGTTGCTGCTCAAGACTAGAATTAATTCTCTATTAATTAATTAAGTCATCTAATTTAATTAAGAAAATAAATTATATCTGCGAAGAATAATTTATTTATTAATTGAATTAATTGATTAATTAATTCTGAATTAATTCTAGGAATTTTAGGAATTTTCAGAAGCTTAATTGGATTAAATTTAAGGCTTAAATCAGCAAAACAAATGAAAATGAACTAGCATGACAATCTGGATTGTCATACCGATTGTCATGCTAGGCCATTTTACATTGTCATACCGAAAGTCACTCTAGGAGGATGATTGTCTTGCTAGTTCATTCTGATTGTCATTCTAGTTCATTCAGATTGTCTTGCTAGTTCATTCAATTGTCCTACCGAAAGTCATACAAGCTTAAAGGATTGTCATTCCAATTCAATTGATTCAGCTGATTGATTAAATAGAAGCAGAGAAGCAGCATCTCATTTTATCCAACACACAAGTCAAGAACACAGCAGCCGCCTTGAAATATTTCATTTTTCATCTGCTTATTTCAAGATCAATTTCTAGTTTGTTAATGTTAAATCCAAACCACTAGAATTATTTATCTTGTTCTTGTATATCAATCTAGCGGATTAAAATCCCTAGAACTTAATCTCAAATTGCGTTTAGCATTTGAATCTTTTTATTACAAAAATAGAAAAAGTTCATGTCGAATTTATTCTAGATTTGTGATAATTAATTTGAGATTAATTCCTTGTAATCGATACAGTTGTTGTAACACATTTCAAGTTTAATAATATTTTTATTTAACTTGAATTTTGTTTCACATTTTTTATTCCGCATTTTATTCGATTATTTGGTAACGTTTGTATTCAACCCCCCTTCTACAAACACATTGGGACCTAACAATTGGTATCAGAGCCTTCTGATTAACGAACAAATCAAGATCCTAGACTTTTGTGATTTTTCAACTCTTTGAATTTTTATTCATTCAAAAATTCATAATGACTTCACATAAAGTTGGAACCGTTAAAATTCCACAATTTGATAAAGAGAATTATATCATGTGGAAGAAGAAGATGCTATTATTCTTACAAGTTGCAAATCCCAAATATTCAAACTTGTTAAAGAAGGGTATAAAAACTCCGATGGTTATTGAACCGGAGGTAATAATAGATGGTGTGGTGACTACTGAAGCTAGAACCTATCCAAAAGACCCTGAAGATTTTACTCCTGCTGAGAAGGAAGAAGCCTCCTTGGATGCCAGCCTTCAATTAATATTAATTGATTCCCTTGATCCCTTGATGAACAGACATGTGATGAACTGTAAAAATTCCAAACACATGTGGGAAACTATTGAGGTGATTAATGAAGGCACAGAGGAAGTTAGGGAGAACAAGTTGGAAATCCTAACCTCTGAATATGAACATTTCAAATCAAATCCAGGAGAAGGAATTACTGAAGTGTTTGAGAGGTACAATGCGTTGATCAACAACCTGAACATCAATGGAAAGTATTATTCAATCAGGGAGGTCAACAAAAAGTTTCTTTTAACACTGCCAGCTCATCTTGAACATAGAATCACTGCCATTAGAGAAGCTAGAGATCTGAGTGAGATTTCTTTGGACAGGCTCTATGGAGTGTTAAAAACCTATGAGTTGGAGCAGATTCAACAGAAGGAAGTCTACGGGAAGGATAGAATGGTCAGCACATCTACTGCACTTGTAGCTGAAGGTCAACAACAACAACAATCTCAACAGTTAGAAAGAATGGTACAGTTTTCCAAGGGTGAGGAAAATGAGTTAGTAGCAGAATATGATCCTCCTACTACAAATCAATCAAGTGATGATTTTTATTCCTTGGAAGAGCTGGAGCAATTGGAAGATGAATCAATGGCCCAAATTGTCAAGAGATTCTCCCATGTCAGATTCAAGAGGAATCCCAAGCTTAAGTACAAGTCCAACTACAACAAATTCCAGAAAGGTGGATCTTCATCCTCTAACACCAGCAGTGGTGGATACAAAACAGGGATGGTTGATCGGAGCACCATTAGATGCTATAACTGCAATGAGTTGGGACACTTTGCCACCGAATGTAGAAAGCCAAAGCAAGTAAGAAAGAACTCTGAAAGGGCTTATCTGGCAAAGGGAAGAAGCTGGGATGATACTGACAGTGAAGATGAAGATGAAGGAAATCTTGCTCTTATGGCTATTGATGGAAAAGCTTCATCGTCAAGAATAGAGGTAAAACTTTCTGATGCTGAAATGGTTTATCATCTAAGAGGTAACTTAGATTGTGCACGTCGTGATAATGAACTGTTAAGTTTACAGATCACAGACCTTGAGAAAGAGGTCAATGAATTAAGACTTGTGCACATTAATCAAGACAAATTAAAAGAACAGGTATCTTTTCTAGAGAATAGAGTTGACTGTTATAGAAAACTCGAAACTATTCTCAAAGACAAGATCACCGGTCTTGAGACTAAGGTTAGAGCCTACTTCAATTCTTGTTCGAAGGCTAAAGAGTTCTACAGTAAGCAAGCTGTTAATCAAACATCTGGAATAGGATATGATTACAATGCTGCTATTGGAGAATTAGGCATAAACTCCCCTCCTCATGTCTGTGCTAAAGGGAGGGAAGTACCACATGTGCTTAAGGGTGTTGATGAACCCCTCTATAAAGCATCAATTGCTGAACCATTTGATGCGACCTCTTCTGTTATTCAAGAAGAAATACGTGCTGAGGATCATGCTTATGAGAAGATTGTTTCCAAGTCAAGTGAGTCGAAAGTTCCAGTCAAAGTTGTGAAAGCAACTGAGACTAACTCAGACACACATGAGTTGGATAACAATAATGCCATGTCTACCATGCATAAATTATCTGCTGTTAATCACTCTCATAAAGCATGTGGTGTTGCTAATTGTATGTCTTGTGCTTTTAATATGATGTATGCTTATTTTAATGGTAAGCATGTGTCTAATGATAAGACTACTCCTCGTCAGCATGTGAATAACAAGAAACATGATAGGTCTAAGACTGCTAGTCCTTCTAAGGCTAGAAAGGAGACATTTGTGCCTAAGCTTAAACAGAAATTTGTTAAGGCTGTTTACAAGGTCAAATGTTCAGTCATTGAGAAAGTTGAGACCATTAAGATTAAAAATGTTGTTTTGCCTGACAAAGGACAGTTCTACAAGTATGCCGGGCCCAACCAAGTTTGGGTTCCGAAGAAGGGTTAATCCATTTGTGTTGCAGGGCATTAAAACAGGTGAAACCGGAAGTGTGGATTCTTGACAATGGATCATCAAGACATATGACCGGAGATAGAGCCCTGCTATCAAATGTGGATTGAGAAAGCTGGCCCCCTGATTACCTTTGGAGATAACAGCAAAGGTTTATCTGAGGGATATGGCTGTTTGCAAGCTGGGAATGTTATCATTGTAATTTTGTATATTGTGCTAGGTTATTATCAGGAAGCAGTATCTAACATATAGCACCAGTGACGAGACTTGAGAATATTACGACATATCAGACACCTGCTGCACATTACACTTGGAATTGTACTCTAGTAAGATGTGTACAAGTGTACTCCTGGTTGGTGAGTCAAAAGAGGAAGTCAGTGCACCACAGTTCATGGACTTTGCAGTTGCAGATCTATTGGACTATGCAATCTCTTCTTCACAATCTCACTTCAGGTTGGTATGAACTAGTATACTGCTCAAGCAATCGTCAAGGACATGGTATGGCACTCTAACTGTAGTTACAATTTTATATGAATAAGTAGAGTCGTCATATTTATAACTATCTTATCACTAAGCACAATCATATTGTTTTATATGTGCAGTGGTATATTGGTAATGCAACATAACAATTAGTATCTAAAGTACTTGACAAGTATCGGTCAATGATATCTTGTTAACATTATGTTGCAGATATTTGTAAGCTTTTGACATGAATGAGAATTACTTAGACTTTACCCTAAGTGATCAATGTTTTATCAAAAACTCATTCATATTGAAAAACAAAATCAAACTTCTTTCTACATTAGTGATTTTTTATTTCATGTAAAATCTTTTGAAATCACTATTGTAAATCATTTTCTCTCTATTACCATATGTTCTATGATACAGGTTCAGTCTCCATTGACTTTCTTTCATTGACAGTCATGAGGTTGAAAACCCACAACGTCTATCCCAGACTGTAAAGACAAACACAAAAACAGAACCAACCAACACTCTCTTACCACTAAATGTAGTATGAATGAGCGTGAGGGAGATAGTGCCTTAGTGCACCACATAAGGAAGGTTCTGTAGTCAACCCAGTAGCTCTGTCTCCTACATAGATGAGTAGTATTTAAACCGAGACAACTGCTAGCCCCCATACATCTTCTCAAAAAGATGTAATGGCTGAAAAGGCACAAAAACAGTTACTAGATTCATTCTCTCAACAGGGTGAGTCTATTGAATTTTGCCTGTCGGCCAAGGTATCCGATGTAGTGTCACCACTTCAAAAATAAACAATTCTTGATGCACAAGGAGAGGTTACACACACAAAGGATGAGTTGACGGAAACAAGAGTTTCGACCATTTTAAGGTCAGATTCGATTGTTCAAGGTTCGTTAGTGGACCAATTGCCTTTACAGGTGTTAGGAGAGGATACTGATCCAAAAGCCATATGTCAGTGGTCAGTGTCTACCTCCCCAGGCTTAAATCCCCTGGATGCATCTGCGGATAGTGGATCTGACATAGGTGCAGATCGGCAACTTGTTGACAATGATTCAGATATTACCTGATAAGTCACAAGGAAGTGTCTTCACAGACATTAGAAGGGAACTTTGATCTTTATGCTAAAATCGTTGGATCATTGTTTACCTTCCCAGAATTCAAATCTGGAACCCTAAAAGGGAAACTAGCAACTTGTAGATTATGACTCAGATTTATCTGACGAGTTTAACAAGGATGGGGATTTGTGAACTCCCATTGCACCACCTGTGACCTCCTTAAAGGATGGCTAAGGTGATTTTCCTTGCAGGTACAGCTGGATTATGGAGCTATGAGAGAAGAGTGATACACTTGTGAGATTGAGTGTAAACACGAGTGGAGAGAAGAGTGAAACACATGTGAGGTACACTAAAACACAATCACACACTCACAGTGAGGAAGAAACAGAAACTACTTGTTATTTCTTTTCCAACCAAGTGAAATATGAGAACTCCTTCAGACGACGGCATACATTCCTTCTTTAAGGGGGAGATAAAAGCTTAAGTAATAGTTTGGAGGATTCCTCAACTAAGGGGGAGAAATAACAGGAAGGAAGAAAAAGATCCTAAAAATGTACACTACACCACACCATTGTTGTTTCTAACTACGGATCCTATTGTACGGGAGAGGTGGTAAACACAAGGTGATTTCCTAGTAAGGGAAGAAGCTGTTAGGGGAGTACCATTGATTTTTATCTGCGGATCCTATTGTACGGGAGAGGTGGTAAACGAAGGTGATCTTCTTTAATCAGTTGATTCTCATAGGGGGAGAAGCAAGAGATATGGGCTTCTCAACAGGAAATGTGGTTGTACAAATGAAGATGGAACTACTTGAAGATATGTTCAGTCTAGAGGAACATCTACTTGGAATCTGGAAAATGTTAAATCTCATCCAGAACTTTTCTGCTATTTACTTTGCATGTATGTTTATATCTTTTTCTTATTTGTTAGTTGAGTTATCCTCTAGGTATTTGTGTGTTATTGTCTAACAAACAAATAGGGGGAGATTGTAAGTCATATGTCGTAGACCTATTTGTATATTCGAGGATTCAACTCAACTCAAATAAGAATGTAATAAGTAAATAGTGGAACTACCATCAGAGAGATCTCGCAAAGTAATATCTGTCAAAGGATTCAGAGACAAGGTTCATCTACAGACTTGAGGAATTAATTCACTGGAAGAAGTTCAAGAAATTGATCATGCCTCAGTGATATAAGTCAAGATCGTGGATTTAATCAAGTGACAGAGATCTCGTCAGGGTATCAATAAATTACAAGGATTTAATCTGAAGAAAATCAAAGTGTCAGAGTCAAGACATGAAGAAACGTCACGGAAGTTAGTCACTCATGAACCAGACAGTACATCGAGTGTCAACGTTGAAGTGGTGGAATTGATTCATAATTTTCAGTGATTTTCAGAAGATTTGCAGAAGAATGGTTGCTGCTCAAGACTAGAATTAATTCTCTATTAATTAATTAAGTCATCTAATTTAATTAAGAAAATAAATTATATCTGCGAAGAATAATTTATTTATTAATTGAATTAATTGATTAATTAATTCTGAATTAATTCTAGGAATTTTAGGAATTTTCAGAAGCTTAATTGGATTAAATTTAAGGCTTAAATCAGCAAAACAAATGAAAATGAACTAGCATGACAATCTGGATTGTCATACCGATTGTCATGCTAGGCCATTTTACATTGTCATACCGAAAGTCACTCTAGGAGGATGATTGTCTTGCTAGTTCATTCTGATTGTCATTCTAGTTCATTCAGATTGTCTTGCTAGTTCATTCAATTGTCCTACCGAAAGTCATACAAGCTTAAAGGATTGTCATTCCAATTCAATTGATTCAGCTGATTGATTAAATAGAAGCAGAGAAGCAGCATCTCATTTTATCCAACACACAAGTCAAGAACACAGCAGCCGCCTTGAAATATTTCATTTTTCATCTGCTTATTTCAAGATCAATTTCTAGTTTGTTAATGTTAAATCCAAACCACTAGAATTATTTATCTTGTTCTTGTATATCAATCTAGCGGATTAAAATCCCTAGAACTTAATCTCAAATTGCGTTTAGCATTTGAATCTTTTTATTACAAAAATAGAAAAAGTTCATGTCGAATTTATTCTAGATTTGTGATAATTAATTTGAGATTAATTCCTTGTAATCGATACAGTTGTTGTAACACATTTCAAGTTTAATAATATTTTTATTTAACTTGAATTTTGTTTCACATTTTTTATTCCGCATTTTATTCGATTATTTGGTAACGTTTGTATTCAACCCCCCTTCTACAAACACATTGGGACCTAACAGTATGCTTTGAACTATAAAGTCAATGACATACATTTGATAAATGGTGTAGATAGATCACAAATAGGCAATTATAAGCAAGTGTCCAAAATTTTATTTAGATCACTTGCTACAAAGAACAAGGTACCTGTAAGTCTCAAAATCACTCTATTAATGATGAAGAGGTTTAGGACTTACCCTTACCTCATGCCTGATATGAGGACTAATGCTCAATCTAGTATAACAATGGTCCCTGAACCTGTGGAAGTACAAACACAAGAATACCAACAGGGACCTTCCAATGCTGAGACCCTTTCTTCTATACCTATAGCAGCTAGGAAACCAACCACCTCATCCTCCCAAAAGGGTGAAGTGAGTAAAAAGAAGAGAAAGAAGGAACCTTTACCAATCATAAATGAGAATGGTGAGGAACAAATAGTAACTGAGTCACCCTTGGTCAGAAAAACAAAGAAGGCTAAGAAACCTGAGTTGACCACTCAAACCACCTCTGTATCCTCCCAAAAGGATGCAATTGTACAAATGGGGCCAAAACAAATTCTAGAGACATCCTCTCAACAGGGTGTTTCTATTGAAAAGAGCATTCTCCCCAATGCATCTTGTAAAGAGTCTGCACGGCTAACACTTGAACAAGTCCAAGTGCATGGTAGGAGAAATAAGGATGGCACGCACAAGGAGAACATATCCCTTGAAGCTCCCTCATTCATTTAGGGGGAGCTGCCACTACACCATAGATGGCCTGATGTAATGCCTTTCCACTATTACAATAGGCCATAAAAGAATTACAATAGACCTATTGTAACAGTAAGGGGCGTTGCACTTGCGAGCATTACATCAGGCCCCCTATTGTAACACTTTGGCTATCTATTGTAACATGATAAAAAGTATTACAATAGGCCCCTAATGTAACACTGCATTGTCAATTGTAACGAATTTTATATGTTACATTAGGTTGAAATTATTTTATAAAAGTGGGCCTCATTGCGGGTCCACGAGACCCCATATGGGACCCACCTAGTCTAATGTAACACTCTGCTTGTGTAATGTAACACTAGTATGTTTTTATTATGCAAAAGTACGTTTCATTAATGTAACACTACAATATATAAAGAAATTACACCACAATAAGTAAATGCAAAAGTTAATTTTATAAAATTTGAGATACATCTTCTGTTTATACAATAATTACTATAGCAAATATGCTTTGTTAAACAAAAACCCTAATACAATCATAACCAAACTAATAAATTACATTTTGTGAAGCTAAATACATCAATTCTTGAATGAAAAAATATGTTAAAAGCTCTTGAGCAATAAACCCGGTGAGCAAACTCATTCAAACAAGAAAATTGCAGATGATAATGCGACTTAAAAAATATAGTTCAAAGATACTTTGCAAGCAGCAATTGACACAGCTAAAATTGCATTTGCTCCAAGATCACCTTGTACTTGTAAATTTGTTTATTTACAAGTGAATTTCCAATTTTGTAACTATGACAAGAACACAACGCAAAAGCTTATGTAACAAAGTAATCTATCATTAATTATATGAATTGACAAATATTCACTTGCTTTTCGTCCACGTCCACACTGTACTTTTTCAAGAGCTTTTTTTATTCATTTTTTAGCACCCGGTGCCTTGAATTCAGCTCATGATTTGTGATATTAACAAGCAAGTCGGTAATCTGTAAATGCATAAAAGCAGGGGTAAAAATTTATAAACTAAAATTATTAGGCATTCCATTACTATGATGGAAAAAAGAAGAATACAATACTAATGTTCACTCTTATAACTTGAAAAAAAGAAATCATATTTTCAGTTGGATGGAAACTCACAGAAACAACAGTATTGGTATGGCCTTCAAGATTTTGAATCACAGATTTCCCCTCCAGGTCCCATATATAGACATACTTGACCTTAGATCCACTAACAATGCATGTGTGATTTGCCACTGAGAAGGTGGGTTGGCATGCCAACACTCAATCCTGGGCTTCAAAATCTTATATCCAATATTTTTGCTTCTTATACTGAAACACTTGAATAAAATCCTTAAGTGTCGCCCCAATTAAGTGACTTGGTTCAAAAAACCTTGCTCACCACCCAGAAACCAAAATTAGTTGGTGAGAAGTTATATGCTGGTGTAGACCTTGATGATACCAGCAAAAACATAGGGGATTCATCAGTTTTTACTGAAGATCCATGGAGATAAAAAATGCACCTTCATGTGAAAATCAGTCTTCATAGATGGTTAGGTTTGAGGGTAGTACTCCTGAGGGGGAGCTATCTAAATCCTCTCCAATTCAATTGGAGGTTCCTATTCCGGGAACAACTCCCCTAAAAAACCTAGCCAAAATTGCATTAGTAGTTGATGCTAGGTGTATAATTTCCAATGATCATGTCATAGAGGAGGCAATAATAGCACATTCAAGTGACAGTGTGGTGCAAGACACACAAGGGTTTGAGGCTATTGCAAATGATAGCAACACAGTCAAATCCCCTCCAATTCAAATGGAGGTTCCCACAGCTGGTGAGGAATAATACCCTATCATAAATATAGAAAAATCTGTAAGTCAAACTGTGACTCCTGTCACAAGTTGTTCTGACCCTACACTCCAACCCTCAACCTCAACAACCACACCTCCTCTCACAATGGCTGCAATCAACTGACTCTCAACCTACATCTATGGATCATCTTCTTGTTGAGCAGATTTCTGGATTAGTAAACATCTCACAGCATCTACTTACTTCTGATATGAGCAATTAGGATTATCAAGCCATTCTTCTAACATATAATGAAAAAGTTGAAAAACAGAAGGAGAAAATTGTAAATGATGCAGAACAAGATGGGAATGTAGATGCATGGTTATCCAAGGACTTTGTTTTAGAGATGGATCAAGTCTTGGCTAGGTATAGGGATGAATATATCACTATACTTGGAAGCAATGCCAAGCCTTGACTCCACAGGATGTTTATGATGCAGTCACAGAAGTTTACAAAGCTCAGCTCAAGGATTTTCACCTCTTTGGTAAAGCTTTGGAAGTAAAGATGACTGGTCATGAAGAAAAGATAAGTAAGCTGGTGAAGGAGAAAATGGATGAGATCATACCATCTCAAGTCAAGATCACCTCCAAATTTAAACATTTTGCTGATAAAATGGCAAGGCTTGATCTGATTTCTGTGGAAAAAGATGTCAAGAATCTGAGACAATCCTTCATTGCTCTTCATGAAGTGGTCTAACAATAAATCACCAATTTAAATGACACAAAGATCAAGTTGGACCAGCTTCACCAGACCAGATATGAGTCTTCCGTATTGCTTATGGATGGTATTAAACAAGATGTGAAAGCTACTTTTGGCCTTCAAGGTCTACAATCTCTCAACCACCTGTCTCAACGTCTACAAACCTCCACATCCAGTCTCTTCAATAACAAGTCTCCACCTTGCAGTCTTCAAATGACCAACTAACAGCTCAAGTGCATGCTCTCACTATACTGGTGAAGAGTCAACATGCTGATATTCAAGCATTGGTAGACTCCCACAAGCATTTATAAATGCAAAATTCTGTTACTTTGGGAGCCATCATGGGTAAACTCAATATCCCATTGCCTGCACTTCCTGAAGCTGTGAGGCCTGAAATTTCTATCCTCTTATCATGCCTGCCAACAACACTAAGAGGGAGATAGAGGCTAGGCTAAGATTATCTACTCCAACTATCCAAGCTACTGACAAAAGAAAATCTCAAGAAGTTGACATTGGAATGGAGAGGCTTATCAGAGCAGCTGAGGGACCTAATCTGAGTAAGGAATTTGATGAATTGCTCAAGGATCTCAGGGCTTCTCTAAATAACAATTTCTACACTTACAAGAAGGCCTTGGACAGGACAATAAGTTCTATAAGGGCGATTTTGGTGACAAATTTCAAGAGAGAAGGATTATGGTCAATATAAATGAATCAGGGGTAGACTGGTGTATGCAGGTGTCCCTTAACTATCTTATCTCTAGAAGGGCATCTGAATCGGACATTTTGATAAGAAAAGTTCAAAGAGTGATTCATGAAGACACTTTCTTGCTTAATGAATTGAAGAATGCTCAAGTGGCTGCTTTTCCAGAAGCATATATACAGCCAAGCAAGGGAGTGGCATACATCTGTCCTACCACCAAACACTTCAAACACTTCCAGATTCCTAAACAATGTGTGATGGCCAACAAAAAGCTCATCATCATTCTGGAGTCTGATTTGAAAGTCAAACAAAACAAGACCGTTGAAGATGAAGAAATGATTAAGCTCTTAGGGAGATATCTGCGGAATTCTGAAGCCAACTTGCCTAAAACTCAAATCAATAAGGATAACTTAGATGAAGATGAGCAAAAGAAAGATGATCAAAAACCTTCTGGCTCAAATGGAAGTCAATTCTCTAAGGCAGCTGGAAGCAAGGATGAAAAAAAGAAGGATGATGAGAAGAAGTACGGGGATGACAGAAGAAGGAAGAAAAAGGAAGATGGCTCAGGACCACACCAACAAGCCCTAAAAATCCAAACAACTCAAGCTCAACCTTCAAAGCCAACAAACTCATATACTGAACCTTATCCTACCTCAAAGCCTAAATTCCTATACAAACAGACTGCCAACACCTTTCTAAAAATACCAATCACCTCAAGCCAAACATTTCTCAAGAAAATTACATTCCTACCTTTTGTCAAGCCATCACTCAAAATTCACTACGGGAGGAAATCTAAGAAAGCCAAGCATACTGAAAAAGTACAAGTTATTGAAAGGGCCATCTAGAACTATTTCAGGCAAAGTGATTTTCTACCTTTAAACTGGTACAGCTCAGATGAAGACTACTTTCAATAACTAGCTGAGGAAATAGTCAGAGTTTGGGTTGTAACATTAAAGGAAGTAATAATCTACTATAAGGATGGGTCTTTCACGACTCAAACCTGTGGAAGCTCTAGGAAGGACACCAATAATAGAGTAACTTGAAAACATTTTATCTAGATGAAGATCAAGAAGATCATGCCTCAGAAGAATTATGAAGAAGCTTGGAGTTGAATAAATCTATTTTGAGAAAAATGTTCTTAGTCAAGATCTCTACAAGTCACAGATTAAGTTTTATAGATAAGTCATTTGAGAATTCCAGAATGACTTATCGAGAAGTCAGGAAAGCAACTAGAGAACTCAGAGATATCGACAAACCAAATTTAAGACATGAAGATTAGAGTTATCGAAAAGTTATTTCTTCACTAGAGAACTCTAGAGATATCGATAAGTCAAAATATCACTAGAGATCTCTGAGATATTAACAAGTCAAAATATCACTAGAGATCTCTGAGATATCGATAAGTCTATTGCCACTAGAGAACTCAGAGATATCGATAAGCCAAAGTGAAGACATAAAGACAAGAGATCTCGACAAACTAAATTCTCTTATAGAGAACTCAGAGACTTCGATAAGTCAAAACAACTATAGAGTGATTAGAGATCTCGATAAGCTATTATACTTATTGAGATGTCAAGTTCTCTATGTACCAAACTGGAGATCTCGAGGTAAAACTCAAAGTACAGAGTGCAGACCAGTTCAATATCCAAGATTATCAATCAACAAACAATCCAATTAGTTGGATTGACATGTCTACAAAAAGCAACTTGAAGAGTACAAGATCAAAGGTCAAGAATAACTGGAAAAGTAAAGTCACAGGCGTGCAAGATTAGCAAGATACACTAAGCCAGAAATAGAAAGATTTGGATATCCAAAAATAGGGTTTAGTACATGCTATTGCATGTTATGTTATAACCAGTGTTTACTGTTCTATAAAGTAAATACTGGATTCTTTGTTTTAGTTGTAACAAATAGATCTGAAATTTCTTGTAACTCTCAAGAGAAAAGTTGAGTTCTTAACATAACAAGAACTCAGAAATTTATAGCAAAACATATACTTGATTTTAATATAAAATTAAGTGAATTTTTGAAAGATAGTGTGTTCCTCTGCATGTCTTATTATTTCATTCAAACCATACTATCTTTACAAGTTACATATCTTATCTGCTTTGTTCACCAAGCTTAAGAAAAATAAAAAGTCACTAAAATTTTCTAAAACGCATTCACCCCCCCCTTTTGTGTTGTATTCATTACCTAACATCAACCGTCAGTGGTTTATAAGAAATAAATCTTACAGCTCAAGTTCAATGATATGATCGGGGTTCAAGGTTGAATAGTTTAAACCACTTGTAATACAAAACATGACTTATTTTGAATACTAGCAATATGTTATAAGAAAGTTCAGAAATATTTGCAATATATATCGAAGAAAGATTCAAAAGTACTTGCATTATCACAGATGATTTCCAACTTTACTTGTACTCATTTAATAGTTTTACTCATCAATCACTTTCCTTTTTTTCTATGCCTTGCTTCTATTCCTCAATCACTTTCTTCTCTTTCTACGCTTTAGTTCTATTTACTGATCACTGGATTTCTTTTTCTATGCCTCGCTTACTCTTCTAGGCATCACAAGTATCTTTCAATATTCAATCTCATATTATTCTAATCGTCACATAGATGTCATAAGATTCTATCTACCCTTTGTTTTACCCAAATTCTATTTACGGATTGAAAGTTATGACCAAAACAATCGAACAAAAACCATATAGGCATTTAACACATCAATTAGATAGAACATAACACATAGCACGCAAAATATTCAATCAAAATAAATTTAAAAAGAAAATTCGGGGTCAAAATGATTTTCCAGATATTTAATACGATTTTTTGAACATTTTTCGGAATTAAAACGGGTCTCTCAATCATTTTATAATTAAATAATAGGGTTTGAACACCCGAATCTGACTTTAAAATCATTTAATAATAATTATCGAGTTTTGAAAATAATTTAAAATAAAATTTTAAAGCTCGAAACTATTTTTCAGAATTTTTAAATCCAAATAAATAATTAAATCTAATTAAATAATTAACTAAAATTAATTATAACTAATTAAATTAATTAATAAATTAATATTTAAATTAATTTACTAATTAATTATTTAATTATCAACTAAAATTATTTAACTAAATAAATAAAATTTAATTTCAAATTAAAAATAATTTTTCAGAATTAATTATTGAATTTTAGAATTTAAAATGAGTTTTGGAAATAAAACAGAATTTTAAAATAAATTTTGAAGTAAGAGAAATGTAGAAATAAAATGCAGGATTGGAAATAGGATTTCGGAAGATCAAAACCGGGTTTTTCCGGCGGGTCATTTCCGTTTAAACGGGTCAATCAAGAACATGAAGGTGGCCGAATTTTTCCTGAATCCGGTGGCCGGAACCGAGGCTTCGATTTCGACAAAAACGGGGTTGTTGGACTCGAATCTTATGGGGATTTCATTCTTAATTCAAGCAGGAACAATAATGAATCATTAAGACCAACAGCTCATGCACCGAACTCCAATTCCGGTGAAAATTGAACCAAGTCCGATGAACATCCGGCGAGCTTCATTTACGGCCTTCCCGGAATCGTATACTACTTTTATATATATGATTTGATTGCAAATTAAACAAAGAAAATAATCCAAATAACAGAATCAGCTAATAACCCTTAATTAAGAAACACCCAAAATCAATCAAGAACATTCAAACACTTAAAAACCCTAATTTAACAATTCAAGAATCAAACATCAATTTTAACATGTTATTGAACTCCAAATGAGTCATATGATATACCAAAATGACCAGGATAAAATTATCTACATGATTCAGGCATCAAATCATATAAACAACATCAACATAAAAATTCCTCTTTTAATCATTAATTAATTCATATTAAAATAAATAAATAAATAAATAAATAAGAAAATAACCTTGATTTCTGCACTAAAATGGATGGTTGATTCTGAAAGATCTTTTTGAGAGCTTCGATTCGGTATATGGCACGCTCGATTCCGAGTTCGATAACGCCATCAGATTTGAGTTTGATTTTCAAGTATCCGACGATTGATTAGGGTTTTCTCTGCATTTTCTATGTTTTTACTGTTCGGTTGTGATTATACGAATAAAATGAAATAAGAAATGGGTTATTTATATTTATAGAATAATGCGCATTGGATCGTATTGGATCGAAAAATAAGTTACTTAGCCGCTAAGTAACTGCAAAAATGATTTGTTTTGGATAATTACCAAAACTTTTTGGATAATTATCAAAACTTTTGGATATTTATCAAAACTTTTGGATAATTATCAAAACTGGGCTTCTTATAAAATACTTTATATGAAAATAATGTAATAATATATCGTCTTTCAAGAATACGGGTTTTGTTGATCTATCGAAATGTTTATCGTATCGAAAATTTTGCGCCGAGACGCATACGGGTCAAACTGTAATCTGGATTGAAAAAGTCAAAATACGGAAAATGTCCGGAATAATCAGATTAGGTTAGAAAGGAGTTTTCTGAAGAGTTTCGGGTTGTAAAAATACAAAAACTGTTGAAGTTGGACGATTCCCGGCTTAATAAAATAGTTTTGTAATTATTCAGAAAATAATTAATAAATATATAAATCATTATTAAGTCATATAACAATCCAAAAATTACCAGAAAATATCACAATTATCTATATTTTATTCTTGACATAATAAAATTAACATACCTATAATTTACCACATATAAACATCCATATATCAACACCAAGCATCAGATAATTCATCAAAAATTCACATAATGATCACATAATAATTATTTATTGATAAAAATAATTACACGCTATGTCCTGGATATTACATCCTTCCCCCCTAAAATGATTATGTCCTCAGAATCACACCAAGGATCAGATAATGATACATTCAAGTATCTCACTTGCATTTTCTCAGGTTGATCCCTCAACCTTATAACTTTTCATAAACTTTTACTCGCAACATCAATCATTACTCAACAACCTCTTGCTAACATAATATTCTATTAGTTGCTCATATAACTCAACTCAAGTCTCCATTTTATATATATAATGGAGCTAAATTACTCTTCCTTAGTATACACATATAAACACCATGTGAACCTGTTATACATGTGGCGGTGAAGCCAACTCACTTACACGTATCCTGCCTATTTTACTGTTCCAAAGGGATCAACATAATGCATATTAATTCTCTTTTATTTCTAATTCTAGTAATTCTTGCTCATGAACGTTTGCAATAGTTACTCGTTGTTGAACCTCATTTCCACATGTTTCTTTGTTCAATTAACCTTGTTTTGTAATTGCTTCCAATCGTATTCAAGGCTCTTTAATCGTTCCCTTAATCTTCTTATCCATCTGTGAATGATATACTACAACCATGGCGTATTCAATTTCTAACGTGCTCGAAATTACTTTAGAATTAAGAATCAACGATAAAATCTCGACTAGATATGATTGACACACAAACTTCTCATCATATCTTATTTTCCTTGGAATCACAATCGAGTATATTTAATGAGCGAAAATCTCTTACTATTTAGAAGAAAAATATACTAACCTGGAGGTATCACTCGCTTCTAGCCCATATTATCTTTTATTTTGGTTTTAGGGCGTTCTCATACGAAACTGACTGCAATGCTCTTCCTTGACGCCTAGTCACATATAACGCTTATTCTCTTTTTATGCCATATTATCATAAAGTCTTCTTTGACATATATGCCTTGTATCATATTTGAATCCCTTGAGTTATCGATGTTTAGCCAAATTCCAATCTTTTAGTTCTGTCTTACCTGATGTTCGTTCATCTAGGAGTGGTATATACTATTCTGGTTCAACATAATTTATCGTATTTTGACTACTCCTGTCAAATCTAAAATCAAATAATATTGGTCTTTTACAATCAATTCCTGGATCTGATGACGTACCACCATTTATTCAAGCACCAACTAACCCACTTATTGGAGAAACTGTTTATTAATAAAAGAGAATAATTAGGTTTGGATAACATATCAATAATGATTCAATTAACGTTTTCCTTACCTTTGGTTCTTAGGTGATTTCACTACGACATCTCTTGGAGAAATGTATTTATCTTTATTTTAGAAAGTCAATGGTTATAAAAATCCATCTAGCCCTTGATGTTCCGCCTTAATTCTTAGGTAGGTATCACATTAACTTACATGTTTCCCCCATTTTCTCTTCATGTCTGGTCACTAGATATTTTCTTTATCCCTCGGTACTTAATCGTACTCCTAGGATGCATTCTCTATCTCAATTTACAATGTTTCATCAAATTTTTCACTTTACTTCTGTCCCACATAATGCCCATATCTAACCTATATACTGGCATCCTATAAAGTTTCTTTATCATCCTTCCATCCACTATAACTATCATCTTTAATCAATACTAACCCGCATCTTTGTCTCATATTAGATTTTTTTTCTAGATGAAGATATACCTTAACCTATTGTAGTCTGTGTAATTTCCATACTTTTTCCTTCAATAACCGATGCTTCCAAATCCTTAATTCGTATACTATCATTATTAACTTCTACCATACGTCGTATACTTGTATTCATGAGTGTTCCGATATTTTGGAGTAATTCTCATAACCTCGTCGTTCTACATTTCTATACTTTCAAGTCCTTTAATAAAACAATATTGCAGATGATAAAATCTCTTTGATTGTCTAACAAAATCCATATTGGTGTAGTTACTAACCTCTTCCTTATTCCACCCCTTCTTCCTTTCCCTCTTTCCTCCTCTTTACTCTATCTGAAATCTTTAGTTCTTTAAAACATTCTTCTCACTTTTCTATATAGATAAATTTTAATTTCTCTTGTCTATTACAAGGGCATGTTTATCCAAGTAAAGCCTCACACACTTGCAGCAATTTCTGAATTCTACTGGTGTCCTTACCTTCTCTAAATTCCTCATTACTTTGATTTCGGATTTGAAAATCACATCAAAATTTGACTTAATTTAATTGGAATCAATTTCCATCTAACTGACCATTAATTGGTAAAATTAACCAATTAACTCACTTAATTGATCAATTGCACCAAGTGATGACTAGCTAAATGAAATCAAAGACCAATTATATATAGTCAGATTGGCGGTAACAACCTCTTTCAAGAACCGAGATCACCATTATTTGGAGTATCAACAAGAATATTAATAACACACGGAAATATATTTTATATCTTTAAAAGTAGGATATTTTTTGAAAATTTAGGAAGCATCTCCTTCATATTATTGACTACCAGTCGGACTCAAGCCGACACCAACAATCAATAAAATAACCAACAATCAATCCACAAGTGTACCAATCAACTGCCACCTTCTAAACTCACCATTTCACCATCACATATAATACTAACCAGTACAACCCATATTTTTAGTTCAACTTAAGATTATAGCGAACAATTCTTATTATACCATACATTTTCTCACATCTTCTGATTATAACAGAATATCACGAATGAGTACAATTACAAATTATTCTAGAATTCTTCGAGTTCATATTTCAATTCAAGCTCTCTAATTAACAATTCATTTATCCTTGACAATATACACTTATTCTTATTAGTTAACTTGTTCAACTTCTGATAACCAACACATGGTCTCAACCAACACTATCATAATCTTGTGAAAGAATTCAATTGGTTTTAAAGCATCACTTCTAAAAAATTATTGCAGTTAAATCACCATATCTTCATCTCCACTTATGTCTTTCCATACTGAACCTTCATTGCTGGCTCAGTTATGAGCATCAAATTTACCATAACTCACTTACTTAGGTTGGAAAGCCCAACCATTCCTTGAAGAACACACTCAAAGTTTATTCGTAACTAGCATTTCTTCTATCTTGAACCTTCATGACAAGTATCTCCCACATTATTGAGGTATGCTTCATCTTCACAATGTATTAATCGATTATCCGGTTATTATTAAAAATTTCTGTATTCTTTTATGTTGTCCAATCAATCATTTGCCTTATCCGATATACGCAGCTTTACTTCCTTTTTCTCTAGGTAATTTACCTCATACGGTTCGCTAACTACTTCAATTCACGCCAAAATCTCGGACTTGAAATGTATCATGTATACAGATTTCTGCTTCTGATTTTATGTCATCGTGGCAACCACGTTATTGGCATAATGATTCTTCTTTGCACGTATATGTCCACCATTTATTGGATTACAATTATCCATACTCAACATATAACTCCATCTGCAACACGGGATCATTTCACTTCCTTTTAAAACATTCAAAGAATAGACCTTATATAAGAAGGGAATTTGTATATATGATTCTGATTGGAAACCTTTTGTAAAGAATAACAGTACAAGGAAACAATCGGAAGGATCTATAAATTAACAAGTCATAATGGAAGAGGAAAGAATGAATGATGATTTAGATATGAGTGAGACAACCATATTTGTACTCAAGACAGCCAGTCTTTCATACTATATGGCATACAACACATGATTAGGTGGCGTCCCACCAGACTCTTTGTTATTCCGACAAGGAGTCACACCATAACACTGCTTGTCTCAATCAGAAAACCAGACTTGAGGGAAAAATAATTTTGAAAGGAATACAACAATTTTTATAACACCCTCCAAATCCGGGGTATAGATTTGGGGCATTATTAACAACAATTACCAACTATACCTGCACAAGCGGAATATAAATATAATAATTACCCCGAACTATCACTATTCAGGATCTTTTAAGGGTTGAGTTTGAAAACAAGAATCATGCACTACACTTTATTACAAACCCAACTAAATAAAACCTGTCTCAATAACTCTCTTTATTACAAAACTTTATTCTATCTACAGTTTCACTACATAATCTTTTATTCAAACTACACAAAACTTTTATTCAACCCAACATTACTACTTATCCTGCTACACCTGATCTGGCAATTCAAAACTCTCTTCGGGAATAGGAAGGAACACTCTTGGTATAAGAGGGTCCCACTGCTTGACTCGCTTCTTGACCATGCGGGTCCTGATGGGTTTCATTCTCTACCTTAACTGTAAAACAATAGGAGTGACAATAAAAGAAATGAGCCAAAATTGCTCAACAAGCCTGCAACAATATATATATATATATTATAAAGAGAGAGAAATAAATGAACCAATAAGCTGCTGGTTTGAACAACCATCTGTATCTGTATATGATAATAATTTGCCAACACTGGCGAGTGCCAAATGAACAAGACTGGAACAAGAACCAACATATGCACTATAACCTGCTGATCAGTCAGAATATAGTGCGGATCTATACCCAACTGCATAGACCCAACCAACATTAGGAGTACTCAGGCAACTATGGCCTATTAAATAATGGTCTGGGTAAAACCCAGTCCGTAAAGTAACCATCCAGTCCAAGGCTTAGCATCCGGAATAATCGGATTGCTATTGATATATCCCAACACCAGGATATACCAGACTATATGTAACAAGGGTAAAGGAATTGAAATATGAATAGGGAATTCAATAAATTGGGTAAATCAAGAATTGAAATGAAATGGAACAAGTGATAATAAATGGGTAACAGTGTATATGAACAATGACTATCAAAGAGAATTGATACGATGGAAAAGAAATATAAATCACTATTCTAAATTTAGAATAGGGGAAAAACTTGCCTTGCGCGTACTTAACCTGGTTTAACTCACTGTCTTCTGACCCTAGTTTGCTCTGCCTTGCTAACACTGAACAAATCATGGAAAGATAGGTGTTTAGATAATTTACTATATACGCGTGTCTTGAATTGATATCACGCAACCTTATCAGTCTACCCATGCGTTTCTATCTGACTCGCATATATATATATATACATTTATACAGCACATCTATTCACATAATCACATAAAGCACGTAGCACGTAAAGCACATAATTAATTTCTAGATTTATAATTATTTTTAGAATCAATTCTGGGCTTATACCTGCATTACTAGTCGTATCTGATTTTATTATAATTTTTTTGGGATTTATTCAACTCAGTTATACCCCTATTAGGGCCTACGAACTATTAATTATCACAAGATCACTCTCTTCCGGGAGAATTTATGACTCACGATTATTTGTTTTGGATTCGTCTCATTTTTCTGAGTCTAGGGGTCTTCGTTTTGCTCAAATCGGACTAACGGTTTAATTATTATGAATTAAACAAGATTTAATTAATTAATAACTAATTATAAATAATTAATTATAATTAAATAATCCTTAATTATATTTTTAGATAATTATTTAATAATTATTGCATTTTAAAATAATTAATCCCTAATTATTAGGATTAATTACAATTTACTACACTAATTTACTAATTATTAACGCTTACCCGATCAGATCGATTATTTACAAATAATCAATCGATACAATTAACTGATACGTTATTTACCGAATAACTACGAATTACTTGAATTATAAATCACTTAACGATTAATTACTCGTATAACTATGAGCTACTCGCGATTCTTGCCTTATTATCGAACCATTACATTATTATTGTAACCTATACGATTCGTGAATTAATTATCGATATTTAATTATACAATACGAATAATTATTACGATATTCTTCGAATAACTATCACTCGAATAATAATTCTAATTATCGAATCCCTACTCGCATAAATACGAGTTACTCATAATATTAACTAGTTATCGGATTATTAATCATATTATTTAATCCTTATTTATTAATTAATTACCTAATTATTAATTAATTACCTAATTATTAATTAATTAGATAACTAATAAATAATTAGATAAATAATTAAATAATTAATTAATAACTAATTTCGAATTTCTAAACTAATAAAATAATTTAGAAATTATTAATACTAATTTTCAGAATTTAAATCTAATTTTTATTATATTTTTAGAATTAATAAAACTAATTTTTAAATTAATAAAATATAAATAAAATAATAGAAAATCCAGAAACAGAAATCTGGAAATGGATTCCGGGTTGAGGGGATCAAACCCAGGTTGTTTTTCGGGTCAATAACCGGGTCGGCAGGTCGCTGAAGAACAGCCGCCGTGCTGCCCAGAAACCGGCACCGGCGAGCTGTTTCCGGCGAACTGTTTCCGGCGAACCCAATTCGAACGTACAGATCATTGTTTCTGCAAGGTTTTTATCCCGTTCGATTCCATGTGACTGCAGAAACACAACTCCGTCGTCCTCTTCCATCCCTGTCGTCCCAGTCGTCTTCTCCGGCGAAAAACAGAGCATCGGCCGGCGAACTGCTGCAGATTCCGACGAGCTCGGTTTCTAAGGTCAAAACACAACCGTTTGATTCGTTTCTTGGTGGGTTTTCATTCAAAATCACTCCAGGAACACAATCAAATCAGTAACATCATCTAATAACCCCTGGAACAATTTCTCCGGCCAAACCAAGCAATTTTCCGGCCAAAACCTAAACTAACGATTTCGTACATCAAAAATTACAAATAAAATACCAAAATAAAGCTTAACACTTGTATAATCTAACCCCTATAATCATATTAACCTCAGGTTCATACAAAATTAAAAACGAACTAAAATAGAATTGTATAAACTTGAAACTAAGAACTAACACTTAGAACAATTGTTTGTTCAAATAAATAGCATAAATCGATTGTAAACAAGTACAGGAAACTATACCAAGCATCAAAATCAACCCATAACCCCATAATTAAAAACCCCCAATTTCGGTCCAAGAACCCTAAAATACGAATTGAAAATCTAAACATCAAAACATGAAATTGATGGTATGAATAGAAAGTAGAGATCAAAAGCTTTGTTTTGGTTACTCACATGATCGATTTGGATAACAGAATCACTCTCAAATCTGCAGTTTAATTCCCTGGTTGTTCTTCACCCCCACTTTCTAATTTTTTTTTATTTTCTGATTTTTAACAATTAATTAATGAATAATTAATAATAAAACAGGTATTTATACTAATGAAAATAATACCCCTAAATAAAATTAAGGGTCTAATTCTACATCTAATAAAAATATTTGGCCCCAATTTTTATAATTTTTGGGTATTAATATTAAATTTTTAAATATCCAATAAATACAAAATAAATGCTAAAAATTCCCAAAAATTGTGAATATTACAAAAATGTAAAGAAAAATGATATATGATAATTTCATGATCATATAAAAATAAAAATGTGATTTTTGTGGGGTTTTTGGTACCCAAAGGGGTCCGGAAAAGTCATTTTTCGCGAAAAGGGTAAATTTGTAAAACGTCTAGGGGTTCAAAATAGCGATATGGTATAGGGCATTTTTGGTAAAATAGGACCAATAATTTTATTTGATATACGGGCTTTTAAAACACTGTTTGAGCTGTACGGGTTTTGATATAAGATATATAACTTGCGATAAAACATTCAATAAATATCCAAAACACATTCGGATCATAACAGACAACACGTAGCACATAACGATTAGGGTTTAATGACTGAACACAGTTAATCATATAATAATACACACAATTTATCTTTATTATGATATAATACAAGCGTAATTTCTCGGTCGTTACATTTCCCCCCCCTTAACAGGATTCTGTCCTCAGAATCATACTATGTAAATAACTGAGGATACTTTTCTAACATATTACTCTCAAGCTACCAGGTTGATTCTTCAACCACCGGGTTTCTCCACAAAACTTTTACTAATGATACAGACTTATTCCTTAATACCCTCTCTTGTCTATCTAGAATTCTTATCGGCTGCTCTACATATGATAAATCCGCCTGAAGTTCTATTGGCTCATACTCTATTACATGTCTTATATCAGGGTTATATTTCTTAAGCATAGATACATGAAATACGTTATGAACATGCTGCATATGGGGTGGTAAAGCTAACTTGTATGCCACTTTTCCAACTTTCTTCAGAATTTCAAATGGTCCAACATAGCGAGGTTTCAATTTGCCCTTGTTGCCAAACCTAGTTAGTCCCTTCCATGGTGAGACTTTTAGCAATACATGTTCTCCCTCCTGATAGTCCATATCCTTCCTGGCTTGGTCTGCATATCTGCTTTGTCTGTTTTGTGCTGCCTCGATTCATTTTCGAATAAGATCAATCTTTTCTTTTGTATGCTGAATTAATTCTGGACCCAAAATCTTGCGTTCTCCAACTTCATCCCAATGCACGGGTGATCTGCATTTCCTCCCATATAATGCTTCATACGGTGGCATTCCAATACTGGCGTGATAGCTATTATTATAAGAAAATTCCACTAGGGGTAAATGTTCATCCCAACTGCCTTCAAAATCGATCGCACAAACTCGTAGCATGTCTTCAATCGTTTGAATTGTCCTTTCACTTTGGCCGTCAGTTTGCGGATGATAAGCTGTACTCATATTCAACTTCGTTCCTAGACATTCTTGGAATTGTCTCCAAAATCTTGAATTGAAACGAGGATCTCGATCCGATACAATTGATACTGGTACTCCATGACGCATCACAATTTCTTTGAGATACATGTGCACTAATTTGTCAAGCGAAAATCTTTCATTAATTGGTAGAAAATGTGCCGACTTTGTAAGTCTGTCAATGATTACCCATATCGCATCATGATTTGCCCTAGTCCTCGGTAGTCCTACCACAAAATCCATCGCTAGATGTTCCCATTTCCATTCTGGAATGTCTAATGGTTGCAATAACCCACTCGGACGTTGGTGTTCTGCTTTAACTCGCTGGCATGTGTAGCATTTACTCACCCATTCTGCTATCTCCTTCTTCATATTCGGCCACGAAAAGTTTTCCTTCAAATCGCGATACATTTTCGTGCTTCTTGGATGAATGGAATACTTCGAATTGTGTGCATCTCGCATAATTTCTTCTTTTAATTCTGCCACGTTAGGGATCCAGATTCTTGACGCAAAACGTAAAATTCCTTCATTATCTTTCTGAGTTGTAATCTCTTCTCCTGTTAAGTTGTCGTCTTGACTCATCACTTCTTCTTGACAACGGCGAATCTTTTCCAGCAATTCTGGTTGGAAAGTCATAGCGTAGATAGTTTCTGCAGATTCATTGGGAATACGAATTTCGATTTCCAATTTGTCGAATTCCTTGGCCAATTCTTCGCATGAAGTTAACCGATTCAATCTTTCTTTTCTGCTTAGCGCATCTGCTACAACATTTGCTTTTCCTGGATGATAACTGATTGTAACATCGTAATCTTTAATCAATTCCAGCCATCGACGTTGTCGCATGTTTAGTTCCTTTTGCGTGAAGATATACTTCAGACTTTTATGATCCGTGTAGATTTCACATTTTTCACCGTACAGATAATGTCTCCAAAGCTTCAATGCAAATACAATTGCTGCCAATTCCAGATCATGCGTAGGATATTTCTGCTCATGAGGTTTAAGTTGTCTCGACACATATGCAATGACGTTACCATGTTGCATCAACACACATCCTAAACCACGATATGAAGCGTCACTGTAAATAACAAAATTTCCTTGCTCGTTTGGCAGTACTAATACTGGTGCCGTCACCAACCGATTCTTCAACTCTTGAAAACTTTCTTCACACTTACTATTCCATTCGAACTTTTCACTTTGTCGAGTTAACTTGGTCAGCGGTGTTGCTATCTTCGTAAAATCTTTGACAAATCTTCGATAATATCCTGCCAAACCTAAGAAACTTCGAACCTCTGTCGGCGTCTTTGGTCTTTCCCAATTCAACACAGCTTCAATCTTTGCTGGATCAACTTGAATGCCTTCTCTGCTGATGATGTGCCCTAGAAACTGCACTTCTTTCAACCAAAATTCGCATTTGGAAAATTTTGCATAAAGCTGCTCCTTCCGTAATATCTCCAATGTCGTTCTTAAATGCGCTGCATACTCTTCTTCCGTCTTTGAATAGATCAAGATGTCATCAATAAATATAATGATAAACTTATCCAAATACTTCTTGAATATTCGATTCATCAAATCCATAAACGCTGCAGGTGCATTCGTCAATCCAAAAGCCATTACAAGAAATTCATAGTGTCCGTACCTTGTTCTAAACGCTGTCTTTGGAATATCTTCGGCCTTGATCTTTAACTGATGATAGCCTGATCGTAAGTCAATTTTCGAAAACCATGCTGCTCCTTTTAGTTGATCAAATAAATCATCAATGCGAGGTAAAGGATATTTATTCTTGATAGTTAACTTGTTCAGCTCACGATAATCAATACACAGTCGCATACTACCATCCTTCTTTTTCACGAACAATACTGGCGCACCCCATGGGGATACACTTGGCCTTATAATTCCTTTGTCAAGAAGTTCTTGCAACTGCTTTGCTAATTTCCTCATTTCAACAGGTGCCATTCGATATGGAGCTTTCGAAATTGGTTCAGTCCCTGGCGTCAAGTCAATAGTGAATTTGATTTCTCGATCTGGTGGAAGTCCTGGTAATTCGTCTGGAAAAACATCAAGAAATTCACAAACTACAGGAATATCTTCAATCTTCAAATTTCCCTTTTCAACATCCCGTACATAGGCTAAATAAGCTTGACATCCTTGACGTAGCAATCTTTTCGTCTGCATTATTGATAGGAATTTCTGCTTTTGCTTCTCACCTTTAAATATTACCGTTTCATTTTCTTCAGTTTGCAATTTCACTCTCTTATTCGCACAATCAATTTGAGCATTATTACTAGACAGCCAATCCATTCCTAAAATAATATCAAACTCCCCTAACCTAAAAGGTATCAAATCAACTGAAAAATGACATCTCCCTATCTCAATATCACAGCTCGGACATACTCGATCTACTGTAATCTGATCATTATTCGCTAATTTTATGACTAACACTTCATCCAACCACTGAATCTCACAATCTATCTTAGAGATAAAAGCTTCAGAAATAAAAGATCTAGTAGCTCCTGAATCAATCAATACCAAAGCATTTACGGAATTTACAGGGAGTGTACCTGCAACCACATTCGGACTCTGTACCGCTTCCTTCATTGACATGTTGAAAGTCCTTGATCTGGGCTGATTTTGCTGTGGTAGTGGAGGTGGAGGTAATGCTAAAATTCTTGGAATACTGGCAGCCATTGCAATTCCTCTGCAGTCTTTGGCGATATGTCCTTTTCTCCCACATTGGAAATAAGTAACTTCTGCCTTTCCCATTGGACATTCTCCAGAATAGTGTCCCATTTGCTTACACTTGAAACACGTAACATTTAGCTTGTTGCAAACTCCTGTATGCTTTCTACCACACGTTCTGCAGTCAGGTATAAGCGGTCGGATAAGTCTCTGCTGAATTGGGGCTGGAAGTCGATTTCCCATCCTCTGATTGTTCTGCTCTGGCCTTTTGAAATTTACTTTTCCCCGAGCTTGAAATCCCGGCCTTTTGTTGAAACGATTCTGAAAATTCCCTGGTCCTTTCTCTTTCTGAGCTGCTTCGCTTTCTCCTTCAATAATCATAGCCTTCTGAACAACAGCCATATAAGTTGTCAATTCAAACACAGCTACCCTGCTACGAATCCATGGTTTCAGTCCTTGCTGAAATCTCTTGGCCCGCTTCTCGTCCGTATCCACCTGCTCTGGAACAAACCTTGCCAATTCAGTAAACTTGGTCTCATAATCCACAACCGATAAGTTGTCTTGTTTCAGCTCCAGGAACTTGATCTCCATCTGGTTCTTCATAAAACGAGGAAAATATTTCTCCAAGAAAAGATTAGTGAATCTGTTCCAGGTCACCACACCTTCTTCCAAAGCTTTCTTTGATTCCCACCAGTAATTAGCTTCGCCTTTTAGAAAATAGCTAGCGAAATCTGTCTTCTGCTCTTCCTCAACCTTTACCAACGAAAAAGCCTTTTCCATCTCTTTCAGCCAAGCTCTCGCTTTTGTGGGATCTGTGGAACCCATAAATTCTGGTGGCTTCACCGACTGAAATTGCTTGAAAGTAGTCGTAGGTGCTGCTGGTGGTATTTGATGTCCTGGATGAGCGGCTTGCTGTAACATCTGTTGCTGGAACTGCTGTTGCTGCTGCTGCATTTGTTGTTGCATCATCAACATCTGCTGTTGCATGAGATTAAACATCTGATCCATCTGTTTATTATTGTTTTGGCCATCGGTGTTTCCATTCGATGAGTCGGGCTGCGCTTTTCTCTTAGGTGCCATTTTTCTGGTAAATAAATAATGGATCTTATTTAATAACAGTATATTAAACATATATTAAAACAGTCGATTTGAGAAAATAAAATAACTTATTAAATAACTGAATAGATAAAATAGTATGATATGTTTTAAATTTAATTAATTATTTTTTTTTTTTACAACATGATCGTGAATAAAACTACATTTGTAAATATGCAATGGTACTGAAATAAATGTAAATGCTTAAATGACTGGGAATAAAATAAAGAAAACGTGCAAAAGATTATCTCATATATATATATAGGTAGAACACCAGCTACAGGTGTCAATGCTTGATACAAAAACCTATGATATAACAGTCGTACTGCTACTACTATCAGTCAGAGTCAGTAGCTACACTCATACAATACTATACTGCCTCTATCTACAAAATATACATAATACAACATTCATCGATCTGCTAATCTCAAAATCCTGGTGGTACGTGGCTCAACTCCTCCTGCAATGCCTCTAGCACTGCCTCGGTAAGTCCTAATGCTCTGCGATATGCTGTCTCCGCGCTAAGATCCTGCTGTCTCAAATCAGTAAGCTGCTGCAAACTATTCTGACGAATCTGATGTAGTCTCTCTCTCAGTATATAATCTGGTCGTAATGCTCTGACAGGACCATCTGTCTGCGTCTCATACAATCCAAGGATCTCTCTACACTGGTTCTGCCATCTAATCCTCTCCTCCCTCTCTGCCTGAAAGCGCTGGTAAGTCACTGTATGATGCTCATGAAGATCAGTGCTGGAACCTCGAGAAGGTAATGGTCCATCTACCACGATCTCATCTATAAACTCCGGCTGAGGAAACTGATAAACTCCCAGAATAGGTGCATAAATGGCTAATGGGGCAGGAAATAAGACAGGCTGCTCCATAGGCGCATACACGGGCGGCTCCGCCTCTGGCTCCATCGGTGGCATCTCTGGAATCTCGACTGGTGGCATATGAATCTGAGGCTCTACATCCTCCCACTGCGGAAGATCAACCATATCAGGAATATCAAACATCGGAAACTCTAATGGTGGAATATCTGGTATTTCTGGCTCAACGTATGGAAAATAATCTGCAAAACCTGGTACCTCCGGGGGAAGTGGTATCTCTGGTGCTGGCTCAGGTGGCAATGGAGGTAAGATCTGCCCTGACACTGGGGCTACTACCTGTGCATCCACTGGATCTGTCTCGGTCCTCTCCGTAGATGATGATAAAGAAGCCATCTAATATACATAAAAATAATAACACAAAAACAATCAAATCACAATTCTATAACTCATAACTTCTAATCACATAGACAAACAGTCCTAACACTCTTACTCTCATCCTATCTTATTTTCCTATCTTATCTTAACCCTAACATTCTTGTTTTCCAAAGGTCAATCCTAAGCTCTGATACCAACTATAACACCCTCCAAATCCGGGGTATAGATTTGGGGCATTATTAACAACAATTACCAACTATACCTGCACAAGCGGAATATAAATATAATAATTACCCCGAACTATCACTACTCAGGATCTTTTAAGGGTTGAGTTTAAAAACAAGAATCATGCACTACACTTTATTACAAACCCAACTAAATAAAACCTGTCTCAATAACTCTCTTTATTACAAAACTTTATTCTATCTACAGTTTCACTACACAATCTTTTATTCAAACTACACAAAACTTTTATTCAACCCAACATTACTACTTATCCTGCTACACCTGATCTGGCAATTCAAAACTCTCTTCGGGAATAGGAAGGAACACGCTTGGTATAAGAGGGTCCCGCTGCTTGACTCGCTTCTTGACTATGCGGGTCCTGATGGGTTTCATTCTCTACCTTAACTGTAAAACAATAGGAGTGACAATAAAAGAAATGAGCCAAAATTGCTCAACAAGCCTGCAACAATATATATATATATATATATATATATATATATATATATATATTATAAAGAGAGAGAAATAAATGAACCAATAAGCTGCTGGTTTGAACAACCATCTGTATCTGTATATGATAATAATTTGCCAACACTGGCGAGTGCCAAATGAACAAGACTGGAACAAGAACCAACATATGCACTATAACCTGCTGATCAGTCAGAATATAGTGCGGATCTATACCCAACTGCATAGACCCAACCAACATTAGGAGTACTCAGGCAACTATGGCCTATTAAATAATGGTCTGGGTAAAACCCAGTCCGTAAAGTAACCATCCAGTCCAAGGCTTAGCATCCGAAATAATCGGAATGCTATTGATATATCCCAACACCAGGATATACCAGACTATATGTAACAAGGGTAAAGGAATTGAAATATGAACAGGGAATTCAATAAATTGGGTAAATCAAGAATTGAAATGAAATGGAACAAGTGATAATAAATGGGTAACAGTGTATATGAACAATGACTATCAAAGAGAATTGATACGATGGAAAAGAAATATAAATCACTATTCTGAATTTAGAATAGGGGAAAAAACTTGCCTTGCACGTACTTAACCTGGTTTAACTCACTGTCTTCTGACCCTAGTTTGCTCTGCCTTGCTAACACTGAATAAATCATGGAAAGATAGGTGTTTAGATAATTTACTATATACGCGTATCTTGAATTGATATCACGCAACCTTATCAGTCTACCCATGCGTTTCTATCTGACTCGCATATATATATATATATACATTTATACAGCACATCTATTCACATAATCACATAAAGCACGTAGCACGTAAAGCACATAATTAATTTCTAGATTTATAATTATTTTTAGAATCAATTCTGGGCTTATACCTGCATTACTAGTCGTATCTGATTTTATTATAATTTTTTTGGGATTTATTCAACTCAGTTATACCCCTATTAGGGCCTACGAACTATTAATTATCACAAGATCACTCTCTTCCGGGAGAATTTATGACTCATAATTATTTTTATTGGATTCGTCTCATTTTTCTGAGTCTAGGGGTCTTCGTTTTGCTCAAATCGGACTAACGGTTTAATTATTATGAATTAAACAAGATTTAATTAATTAATAACTAATTATAAATAATTAATTATAATTAAATAATCCTTAATTATAATTTTAGATAATTATTTAATAATTATTGCATTTTAAAATAATTAATCCCTAATTATTAGGATTAATTACAATTTACTACACTAATTTACTAATTATTAACGCTTACCCGATCAGATCGATTATTTACAAATAATCAATCGATACAATTAACTGATACGTTATTTACCGAATAACTACGAATTACTTGAATTATAAATCAATTAACGATTAATTACTCGTATAACTATGAGCTACTCGCGATTCTTGCCTTATTATCGAACCATTACATTATTATTGTAACCTATACGATTCGTGAATTAATTATCGATATTTAATTATACAATACGAATAATTATTACGATATTCTTCGAATAACTATCACTCGAATAATAATTCTAATTATCGAATCCCTACTCGCATAAATACGAGTTACTCAAAATATTAACTAGTTATCGGATTATTAATCATATTATTTAATCCTTATTTATTAATTAATTACCTAATTATTAATTAATTACCTAATTATTAATTAATTAGATAACTAATAAATAATTAGATAAATAATTAAATAATTTATTAATAACTAATTTCGAATTTCTAAACTAATAAAATAATTTAGAAATTATTAATACTAATTTTCAGAATTTAAATCTAATTTTTATTATATTTTTAGAATTAATAAAACTGATTTTTAAATTAATAAAATATAAATAAAATAATAGAAAATCCAGAAACAGAAATCTGGAAATGGATTCCGGGTTGAGGGGATCAAACCCAGGTTGTTTTTTCGGGTCAATAACGGGTCGGCGGGTCGTTGAAGAACAACCGTCGTGCTGCCCAGAAACCGGCACCGACGAGCTGTTTACAGATCATTGTTTCTGCAAGGTTTTTATCCCCGTTCGATTCCATGTGACTGCAGAAACACAACTCCGTCGTCCTCTTCCATCCCTGTCGTCCCAGTCGTCTTCTCCCGGCGAAAAACAGAGCATCGGCCGGCGAACTGCTGCAGATTCCGACGAGCTCGGTTTCTAAGGTCAAAACACAACCGTTTGATTCGTTTCTTGGTGTGTTTTCATTCAAAATCACTCCAGGAACACAATCAAATCAGTAACATCATCTAATAACCCCTGAAACAATTTTCTCCGGCCAAACCAAGCAATTTTCCGGCCAAAACCTAAACTAACGATTTCGTACATCAAAAATTACAAATAAAATACCAAAATAAAGCTTAACACTTGTATAATCTAACCCCTATAATCATATTAACCTCAGGTTCATACAAAATTAAAAACGAACTAAAATAGAATTGTATAAACTTGAAATTAAGAACTAACACTTAGAACAATTGTTTGTTCAAATAAATAGCATAAATCGATTGTAAACAAGTACAGGAAACTATACCAAGCATCAAATCAACCCATAACCCCATAATTAAAAACCCCCAATTTCAGTCCAAGAACCCTAAAATACGAATTGAAAATCTAAACATCAAAACATGAAATTGATGGTATGAATAGAAAGTAGAGATCAAAAGCTTTGTTTTGGTTACTCACATGATCGATTTGGATAACAGAATCACTCTCAACTCTGCAGTTTAATTCCCTGGTTGTTCTTCACCCCCACTTTCTAATTTTTTTATTTTCTGATTTTTAACAATTAATTAATGAATAATTAATAATAAAATAGGTATTTATACTAATGAAAATAATACCCCTAAATAAAATTAAGGGTCTAATTCTACATCTAATAAAATATTTGGCCCCAATTTTTATAATTTTTGGGTATTAATATTAAATTTTAAATATCCAATAAATACAAAATAAATGCTAAAAATTCCCAAAAATTGTGAATATTACAAAATGCAAAGAAATATGATATATGATAATTTCATGATCATATAAAAATAAAAATGTGATTTTTGTGGGGTTTTTGGTACCCAAAGGGGTCCGGAAAAGTCATTTTTCGCGAAAAGGGTAAATTTGTAAAACGTCTAGGGGTTCAAAATAGCGATATGGTATAGGGCATTTTTGGTAAAATAGGACCAATAATTTTATTTGATATACGGGCTTTTAAAACACTGTTTGAGCTGTACGGGTTTTGATATAAGATATATAACTTGCGATAAAACATTCAATAAATATCCAAACACATTCGGATCATAACAAACAACACGTAGCACATAACGATTAGGGTTTAATGACTCAACACAGTTAATCATATAATAATACACACAATTTATCTTTATTATGATATAATACAAGCGTAATTTCTCGGGTCGTTACCATGAAAGATGTGTAAGAATCAAACAAGGTAAAATCACCTAGGAAAAATAGGAATGGAAAGGAAGGTGTGAATAAAAGCAATGATTATAAGCCTGTTCCTGATGCTCCTAGGAAAACGTGTCATAACTGTGGAAGTTCTAACCATCTGGCTTCTTTTTGCAGGAAGAATAAGAACATAAACTCCTTACCTTCAAAGTCAGGAGTTAAGAGTCAGTCTGTTAGATATAAACCACAAAATCCTTGTTTTCATTATAGTAGTTTATGGCATTCCATTTATACTTGTAAGGAATATCATAGTTTTTACTATGATTATTATCAAATAAAACCTTCTTTGAAGAAAGTTTCCATTATTCCTTCTAGTGTAAATTCTGATTCAAAGTCTGATAGTGTAAGTTCTGATAAGAAAAATGTTAACATAAACTCTGATGCTAAATCCGCTGCAAATGTTAACAAACTTGATAAGGCCAAAGGATCCAAGCAAGTCTGGGTCCTTAAAACTAATCATTAGTGGTCTTTGTGATTGCAGGGCAATAGGAAAAATATTCTAGTTCTGGACAGTGGATGTTCAGGACATATGACTGGAAATAAGGCCCTGCTATCAGACTTTGTGGAGAAAGCTGGCCCAAGTGTTTCTTATGGAGATGGCAACATTGGAAAAACATTGGGATATGGCAATATCAATCTTGGGAATGTCATCATTAAAGAAGTAGCTCTGGTCTCAGGACTTAAACACAATCTGCTGAGTATAAGTCAAATCTGTGATAGAGGTTATCATGTTGATTTCTTTGAAGAACACTATGAAGTTGTGAGTAGAACTAAAGGCAAAATTGTTCTGAAAGGATACAGGCGTGGTAACATTTATGAAGCTAAGCTTTCAACAAGTACTGATGGTTCTGCAATCTGTCTGATGAGTAGAGCATCAATTGAAGAAAGCTGGAATTGGCACAAGAAACTCTCTCATTTAAATTTCAACAATATAAATGAGCTGGTCAAGAAAGATCTTGTGAGAGGACTGCCAAAGTCAGTATTTGCTCCTGATGGCCTTTGTGATTCTTGTCAGAAGGCCAAATAAAGAAATATTCATTCAAGAGCAAGACTGAATCATCAATTCTTGAGCCTTATCATCTACTACATGTTGATCTATTTGGTCCAGTTAATGTCATGTCTATTGCAAAGAAGAAATATGCGTTGGTCATAGTGGATGAGTTCACCAGATACACATGGGTGTATTTCTTGCACACAAAAAGTGAAACTGCATCTATCTTGATTGATCATGTCAAACATCTGGATAAATTGGTCAAAGATTCTATGAAAACCATAAGGAGTGATAATGGCACTGCGTTCAAGAATTTGATAATGGAAGAGTTCTGCAAAAACCATGGAATTAAGCAGGAATTTTCTGCTCCTGGAACTCCACAGCAAAATGGAGTTGTTGAAAGGAAGAATAGAACTCTCATTGAAGCTGCACATACAATGCTTGAAGAAGCAAAGCTTCCAACCTATTTCTGGGCTGAAGCTGTACAGACTGCTTGTTTTACTCAAAATGCAACACTCATTAACAAGCAAGGAAAACACCATATGAGATGGTGAAGAAAAAGAAGCCAAATCTGAAGTACTTTCATGTATTTGGATGCAAGTGTTTTGTTCTTAAGACTCATCCTGAACATCTATCAAAATTTGATCTAAAAGCTGATGAAGGAATCTTTGTTGGATATCCACTTTCCACAAAAGCCTTCAGAGTCTATAATTTGAGAACAAGAGTGGTCATAGAATCTATCAATGTCTCTTTTGATGACAAGAAGATTACTGGTCTTGAAGATTTTATTGATCATGATCAGCTGAGATTTGGAAATGAAGACTCAAATTCTGATACTGAAAATCCTGACAGTCTAAGTCCTGATACTGTAAACTCTGGTGGATTAAACTCTGATGTTATTGAAACTGTGGTGACTACGCCAAAGGAAGATGCACCTATGCAGGGGGAGCATACTCAAGAACATACCATATTTCAAGAAGCATCAGAACATACATCTAGCTCTTCAAGTTCTGATCCGTCAAGTTCTGATAAGCCAAGTTCTGATAGTTCTGAAAATCTAAATTCTGAAGAATCCAACTCAGAGAGCATAGTTTCAGGGGGAGCATCAGAAAATGAAAATGAAGACAGCATGGATCATGGGGGAGCATCCAGTTCTAGAGAAAACCTTCCATCTGCAAGGAAGTGGACTAAATCACATACACCTGATTTGATAATTGGAAATCCTGATGCAGGTGTCAAGACTAGAACATGTACTTCAAACGAATGTCTTTATAATTCTTTTCTCTCTCAGACTGAGCCAAAGAAAGTGGAAGAAGCTCTTCAAGATGCTGATTGGGTGCAAGCAATGCACGAAGAGTTAAATGAATTTGAAAGAAACAAAGTCTGGACCCTAGTGCCAAGACCAAAGAATAGATCTGTTGTTGGTACAAAGTGGGTATTCAGAAACAAAAACTGACAGTGATGGCATAATTACAAGGAATAAGGCAAGGCTGGTTGCAAAAGGATATTCTCAACAGGAGGGAATTGATTATGATGAAACATTTGCACCAGTTGCTAGGTTAGAAGCCATAAGGATATTTTTGGCTTATGCTGCTCACAAAAAGTTTATTGTCTTTCAAATGGATGTGAATAGTGCTTTTCTTAATGGAGAATTGGAGGAGGAAGTATATGTTGAACAACCTCCAGGCTTTGTAGATTCCAAACATCCAGATTATGTCTACAGGCTTGATAAACACTTTATGGACTTAAGCAAGCTCCCAGAGCATGGTATAAGACTTTAGCTCAGTTTCTTCTGGAAAGTGGATTTAACAGAGGAACTATAGACAAAACACTGTTCTACCTCAACCATGGAAAGGACTTACTTCTGGTCCAGATTTATGTTGATGATATCATTTTTGGGTCTACAAATGACAGATTTTGTAAGAAGTTTGCCAAACTGATACAGTCACAGTATCAGATGAGTATGATGGGGGAACTTAGCTATTTTCTGGGCCTTCAAGTCAAGCAGAATGAAGAAGGCACTTTTATTTGTCAAACTAAGTACACTAGAAACTTGCTGAAGAAATTTGGAATGCAAGATTGTTCAAGTGCATCCACTCCCATGGCCACTGCAACAAAACTGGATAAGGATACTGGTAAATCAGTAGATATTACTGATTACAGAGGTATGATTGACTCTCTACTCTATCTAACTGCTAGTAGACCTGATATAATGTATGCTACCTGTCTTTGTGCAAGATTTCAAGCAGATCCAAGAGAACCTCACTTAACAGCTGTGAAAAGTATTTTCAAGTATCTTAAGGGAACAGCTGATCTGGGATTGTGGTATCCCAGAGAATCAGATTTTAAACTAATAGGTTACACAGATGCAGATTTTGCAGGTTGCAAAATTGACAGGAAAAGCACAAGTGGAAGCTGCCAATTTCTTGGAGGCAGATTGGTTTCTTGGTTTAGCAAGAAACAAAAGTCAATTTCCACATCAACTGCAGAAGCAGAGTATATTGCTGCAGGAAGCTGTTATGCACAGATTCTTTGGATGAAGAATCAGTTACTGGATTATGGGTTAACATATTTCAAAATCCCTATTTACTGTGATAATCAAAGTGCTATTGCTATGACAGGTAATCCAGTTCAACACTCTATGACAAAGCACATCAGCATCAGGTACCACTTCATCAGGGAACATGTGGATGAAGGTACAGTGGAATTGCACTTTGTTCCAACAGATCAACAACTAGCAGATATCTTCACCAAACCATTGTGTGAAGCTACTTTTACAAGATTGGTAAATGAACTTGGCATGGTTTCAGGTTCTTTTTCTAAATCTGGTTAGTTTTTTTTGATGCATTAGACTTTATGATCAGTATTTACAGAATTTACTCTCCTTGTGTATTCTGTGCTTAGTTGAAAAATGTGCTTGAGTACTGACTGTTGTCTGATAAATTTCTAAACTCTGATAGTGATATGTCTGTTAAGGTAACTATTCAATCCTATGAGGATAATTGTGCTAGATGCTGACCTAGTAGTCTTCAATAAACTAGGGATCCCATGTAAGAAGTAATTATTTCTGTGGAAATCTATTGACACAAGCAAATTCTGATAATTGAGCTTAGTTGAGTTTACTTTGTCTATCTTATTACTAAGTCACAAACTAGAATATTGCTTTTCATCTGTTAAGTTCTGATGCTAGTAAATCTATTGAATGTACTAAGTGCTGATAAACCTCCTTATCAAAAGAAAAAGAAAATAATCATGGATTAAAATCAGGTAGTCCTTTGAGATCTAGAGTAAAATGTGGAAGGGACGACCCAAGTGCATTGCTGGTATTAAGTAAATATGCATTAGAAAAGCAAATATTTTCTTGGTGACTTTTCACACTCTATGAAAACTGGAGAAATACTCTGATAATAGCATAAATTCTGATAAGCAGTCGTGACTCACTGACACTGAGAAGCCACTGTAAAATGGAATTTAAAAAGATGCACAAAATTAGCACAAAAGTTGAGGTGGACTCAAGCATGAACTCATTCAACAGTAGGTTTCAGAATAATGACAGCTCTTTAGCAAAGTTTTAGTTATGCCTTATTTCTAAGATGTACTGAAGTGAATCAGACTTTACTCCTTGTCTGATATTTCGCTTAATGCACACACTAATCACTCCATATGAATGATGAAAATCACTGTGGTGATCTATGTTGTTTTAGATGAACAGTCATTGTGTCACATTGCACAAATTCTGAGGACAAGTTCTGATTGCATGTTCTGATGATTAAGTTCTGAAGAATATAAATCAGAATTTGTGTGAGGACTTACTAAGATAGGCATTCCTTTTTCGAGTTAAGAAATTATGTTCTGATGACTGTTAAGTTCTGATATAAGTTTAAGTTCTGATATTAAAGTCTGATTCTTTACTTGACTTATTTGTGGATAAAATTTGACAACAGTCTCAGTTTAAACCAGAAAATATTGAAGTGGAAGATTAACAGTCACTATATTTAGGGATAGTGGTACTCGTACATGAATAATCAACTTTTACTTGCTTCTTGTGCGCATTAAACCACGTTTTCCCTTTCCAATGAATGTTTTTCTTTTTTCCAAGTCTGGGGAGACGAGGTAATTAATTCTACCTGTAAGCATTAACTTTCTTTGCGTCTCCTGGCATTCTCTTGCCTATATAAGCAACCACTTCACATCAGCCTTCCCATTAAATCTTTTATCACACACTCACCTTCATAATCTTTATATTAAAAACACCATGGTCAATTACAACATGTTTTTGAACTACGAAACATTCAACATGGAGCTGAGCTGTGCCGATTGGCAGCAGGAATGGCACGTTACTGCCATTCCTGATGAGATATGGGACTCCATTCCCAGGAGGTACTCACCCACCTCCTGTTCTTCTACATGGACTACCATCGCCATCTGGAGTAATTGGAGGAGGAAAGGCTTGAAGCTCTCCGCCAGCAAGAGCGAATCATACGACTCGCTATTCTGTTTGTCGAGAGTAGGAAGAAGAAATGATTTATTTTCTTCTTCCTTTTTTTCTTCATCATCAGCCTTGCCCTGCTTCTTGAGCTAGGACAAAGGCTGTTGACGTTAGGTTTAGCAGCTTAGGGCTTGTACAAGTTCTGATGTAATTTAAATTTCATGAATGTATTCTCTTGATATATTAATGAAATCCGTTTTTGTTTCAAGATCTTGTCTCTGAGATATTCTGATGACCATATAAATTCTGTTTTAACTTAAGTTCTTTTTACTTTATCAGTACTTGCTCATCTGATTTATTATGGTCATTTTCACTCGATTTTTTTTTCAGAATCTTGATGTTGCAGTAAAAAATATAATTAAATAAGTGGGAACAGTTTCAATTTTGAATTCAAACTGTTTCACCTTAATTAATGGAATAACTGGGTAAGTGGAACGGTTTTTCCTTGAAAAACTGCAAGTGGGTAAATAATGATTACTGTTTTCTCGTGCCCATTAACTATTCGTTTTTACTGCATGGCTCACAGGTGTCCAACGGTTACATTTTTCAAAAGTATAAGTAAGACAGAGAGAGGATTTTTTAATCTTTATTTCCTTTCATGCTTTTACTCTCTTTCTTCCTCTAACGTTGGTTTTTCGCATAGACATTCTATCAAACACCTAACAGACACTTATACATCTCGATTAATTTTATGGCACCTAAGGATTTAATCATTGATGGAGCTAAATTTGTTCCAAACAACTATGCTGCAATTCTTGATAATGCTGAAGCTCCGTCTGAATTGCATTTTGTGCAAGATCTTCTTGCACACAGTGAAATCGGGTATGCATTGACCCAACCTTCAGTATTCTCAAGCCAACAAGTTCTGACACTTTGGAGGACTGGAAACTTTGACAATGGTGGTCAAAATGGTACTCCTAGTATTATTTTCGAAGTGGGTGATTCTCCATATGCAGTCACTCCTGGTACAATACACAAGGCTCTACATCTCCCAGAAGGATGTACTTTTTCAATTCCAGAGAAATCAGCTCTTTAGGAGTTAATGGCTAGTTTGGGGTATGAACAGAGTTTGGTAAAGCATGGGCAGTTGAAACAGGTTCATATCAGAAGGGAATGGAGCTTCTTCTTCGACTGCATCACTAAAGCTTTTGGGAACAAGTGTTCGAATTTTGATGCCATCCCCATAATGAGTCAGCACATCGGGTATGCCATTATAAACCAAACTCATTTTGATTTTACAACGGCTATAATAGGTTTTATTGGGGATAGGATGACAGAGGATAAGAATGTTGTCTACTTCGCTAGATTCTATCAACTTATATACACTTTTTGTACTGATGAACCTCAACTAGACAGTACCTTAACTCCACCTTTTAAAGTTGCAAAACGATACTGCAAATGCTGATTCTGTAAGTTCTGATGCTGCAAATGCTGGAGATACTGGTGATGCTGCTCCAAATGCAGATGCTGATGAAGCAGGTCCTTCAGGACATGCCCCTCATGCCCCTCCACAAACTGTTCTTAAATCTGAACTTGTTAAGAAGTTTGTTACCGGAGAAGCACCAGTGCCTTGGGGTGAAACTCCTGCAGGACAGGAGTGGACTAAGGAATGAAACTCAGTTTCCTGTTTCCAACTGCAAAGCATCTTGCTGAGCACTTGACTAAAGATGATGAGATGTTAATTACTGATGATTTCAAAACACAGCTTAGAGTCACTGCATTGAGTACTAAACATCTACAAGGTCTCCATTCAACTACTCATGCAGAGCTACACAAGATTTAGGAAGAATTCATCAACAGGAACAAATTCAGAAATTGACAAGAAAAAGTTCTTCCAACCTACCTTTGACAGGATTGCTTATATTGAGAAGACTCAAGAGAAACAACAAGCTCAGATTGATGATATTCTGAAAAATCAAGCTTTTCAGCAATCACAACTTAATGAAATCCAAGCCTTAGTGGAATTGCTTGTCTCTCTTCTACTACCTGCTGATGCCAAAAAGGGGGAAAGTAATTAAGTCCAAATGCAACACTGACAAGACACTGAAAGAGAAGGATGATGAAAAGGATGATCAAGGAAACTCTGGAATGGGTAGAGGTCATAGTCAAGTAGAGGTTTCTCATCAAGAAAAGCTAAATCACAGTCACAGGACAAGTTCTGATTCTGGGAAAAGAATTAGTTTCGATGAACTTTTAGATCTTGATGAAGAAATGTCAAGACAGTTATTTCTTCAGGAAAATCCAGGAATGGACTTGGAGAGTTTAATGGAAGAAGAAGCCAGACTTAAATCAGAAAAAGTCACATCTAAATCTGAAGCTTCTGGTAAAAAGACACTTCCAAAACTCAAAGGCATTGTGATAAAAGAAAGGACAAATACTGAAGCAACATTGGCTAAATCACAACCGCAGATAGATCCAAGATCCAAGGGTAAAGAAAGGTTGGTGAACCTATCAAGGTTTATGTGCCTCCTGAGAATGAAGAAATCACTGATGAAAAGGATGATCTTGCTCTGTCTTCAAGAAAAGTTCTTAAAACAACCTCTGACATGGCTCAAGTTGTTCAGAGTCAAGAGACAGTAAGTTCTGATATTTCGAAGAAGCAAGTAACCTCTGACACAGCTCAGTTAACTTGATATCAGAAGATAGATCAAATACACTCCTACCAGGATTCACTAAAGCAAAACAGACTCAACCTTTGAAGACTGCTGCAAGTGGTTTTGAAGTAAGAGTAGTTACTGGAAAGGAAGCAAGAGATAAACTGGATTCGGAAGTGCTGATGAAAGAAGAATACAGAACACTACCAATGATCCAACTTCCTTGAGTGAACCAGGTATTGGAGCAACTCCTGAGAGATTGAATCAAATGGAATCTGTACAAATGGTTTACCATACCTACTTGAAAGAACACATCTTGTTGTACTTCATGACAGATGGTAGGGTTTATCATATAAGGCAAAATGCCATTCCATTGAAGTATTTTGAAGAATTGGAGCATGTACTATTCCTACTTCAAGTGGATGACAGATTGACAGAAAGTGCTGCAAACAATTTGAAGGATCAGATTCAGAGACAGAAAAGGCTTTATTCTGTTAAGTCTGACAACACATATGTTCCAAAGTACAGAGATCACAAGGGTGATATAGTTGAAATGAAGCCCAACACTGCTAAAATTATAACTACCTTTATGGGTTAGAGGGCTGTGGAATTCAATCTTGAGTCTGATAAAGCTTATTTGATCAGACTGGATTAGGATATAAGAAAAGCAAAGATTAATGATCTCAGGGCTGCAATCTTTCAAATTGGTGAAGATAATGCAAAGTTTAAAGATGCTAAAGGAGAATGATTGATGAACTTAGATATGTTGAGAGATGTTTGTTGAAGAACTACTCAGAACAACTCCTGACATCAGAGAGATCAGAAGATGAAGCCAAGTCAAGATCTACAACTGCTTAAATTCTGATATTTGTACAGACTGAAGCTGTTATCAGAAGTTAAATATTGGTAAAGCTTTAAGGACTATAAGTTGTAGTTATCTAGTCTAATTCTCATGCATTTGTACTTAATGTTTTTGACATCATCAATATCTGTTAAACTTGTATATTTTGTTAATTTACAAGTTGGGGGATTGATAGATATATTTGATAATGTCATGGCTAATATGATTTATGTTTAGTTTTCAGATCTTACTTAAACAGGATAAATCAGTACTTACTGGAAGTCAGGACTTAAGGATATCAGTACTTATATTATCAGGAGATAATCATCAGAAGATGGATATCAGAAGTTAAGTATTGAAGGACGTTCAGATAAGGACAGTAGCTGATTAAAGGAAAGAAGATCGAGATAAACATAAGAAGAGATATGCATAAAGAAGGAGTTCTATGAAGAATAGAATACTTGGAAGAAAAGATATCTGATTGATATATTTCAGGAAGCAGAATTATATTCCATATCAATTAGCGATTATCTTGTAACTGTGTAGTATATAAACACAGACATAGGGTTTACACTAAAAGTGTTATCATATTCGAGAAGATTATTCATTGTAACCCTAGCAGCTCTCGTGATTATTATTCATCACTGAGAGGTAACAGTTCCATACTGTAATAGAGTTTATTGTTTCAATAAAGTTTGTTTTCTGTTACTTGAGATATTAAAAGTTTGATTTGATTGTACTTTACACTGTATTCATGATGGATTTTAATCGCAGCGGAGGCATGGAAAAACTATTTTACACATACAAAATCCAAATAATAGCATATAAATCGTGATTAAAACATATGAATCGATTACTAACCTTTAATAGCGATCCAAAAGCAACGATCGGAGATCCTTAGCAGCTGCTCCTCAAACGTGAAGCACTCCACCGGTATCCACCAAGAAAACGATGCTAAGGAGGAGGAGGAGGTGGAGAGAATTAGGTTTTCTAAAATTTTTTTTGGGTTGGGGTTGGAATAAAATAGGGTTTATAATAGTATATTATAGGCAAAATTTTCAGCTGAAATTTTCCCATAAATATTATTATTATTAACCCATTTATTATTCTCATTAATAATTAAAACACCTTTTAATTATTAATCCTTTTTCTAACACTTTAGAAATAATTCTCTCTCTTGATTTAATTTCCAAAATTAAATTCTTAATTAATAATATTAAGAACTTTTAATTAATTATAATCATTAATCTCATTTAATCAATTATTAAATTTCCAATTAATTATTATTTCATAAATAAATAATTATCAGCCATTATTATTAATTTCTCCACCATTAAATCATTCTCTTTTGGTGTGACCCTGTAGGTTCAATATTAAGCCGGTAGTAGAAATAAATAATAATAAAACTATTTTATCATTATTTATATGAGTTCTCTAATTTATTAAATATGATTAATTAATTAATCATATTTATTCTACATCGTGAGGGATACTTCTCAGCATATCGCGACTATCCGGATAATACGAATTCACTGCTTAGAATACCAAGAACCTATTCAGTGAATAGTTACCGTACAATAAACTCTTTCTACCCTACAATGTCATGATTAAATACAAGGCATGGATCTTGTGTCAAGCCTATCTAATTTAATCACTTGCTTACCATTTACTATGCTTAGTTCTATGCAAATTAGAAACTCCTTTCTAATTTCATTCACTCTGGCCAGAGATTCCAGAACTAGCATAAGTGAATCAGCCTTGAACATTCGCTTCCTTCACTGGAAGGGGTAGATCCTTTATTGATCATACACTATCTTCGTGTACAAATTTCTATACCCAGTAGAGCCCTAATAATTGTCCCTGGAGACTAAGAACTAAACCAAAGCATAGTTCAGTGTACACAAGATGACTATGATGACCTCAAGTCTAAGGATACTTGTACAACTATCACTATGTGAACAACTGCTGACACTGAGTGAACTCCATTAGTTGTTCAGCTGTGCGAGTCATGTTCAGTGAACTTATTCTATAATAAGCACCTACATACTAGCTATAGTGTCACCACACAAATGTCTATGAGAACAGACATCCTTCATAATGAAGCAAGCATAGTATGTACCGATATTTGCGGATTATTAATTACCAGTTAGTAATCCTATGATCAGGAACTATTTAAGTTTAGAGTTATCATCTTTTAGGTCTCACTATTATGATCTCATCATAATCCATAAAAAGCTTTACTCTAAACTTTGGTATATCTTATTTAAACACTTAATAGATAGAGCCCGTAATAAAAACAAACAAGTCTTTTATTAATATCAATGAAATCAAAACAGATTACATAAAAAGTTATTCCTAAATCCTAATACATGATTGGACTTAGGACATATTCCTTTCAATCTCCCACTTGTACTAAAGCCAATCACTCTGGTATCTAATACCCATCTTGTCTTTATGAAGATCAAAGTGACTTTCATAAAGTAGCTTTGTGAGTGGGTCTGCTATGTTGTTATGTGTGTCAACTCTATTTCAATACAACACAAGAAATGTTATCACGCTCCCACTAACCCTTTTGTAGACACATGGTTTATCTACGTTTTTCATAAAACCAAACTCTTTGATTGTCTCATCAAAACGGATGTTCCATCTACGAGAAGCTTGCTTTAAACCACATATGGTTCGCAGCAGCTTACACACTAGGTTTTCATTTCTCTTGGAAAGAAAACCATCTGGCTATTTGCCAGATCTCATAGTCGTAGTAAGCAGCAATCGCAAGCAAAATCCGAACTGATTATAACAGGGCTACAGGTAAAAGGCTTCATCAAAGTCAATCCATTGCCTTTGTTTGAATTCTTTTGCCACAAGCCTGGCCTTATAGGTCTCCACCTAGCCATCTGCTCTAATCATTCTTTTGTATCCCGTACATATAGATTTCATTCCGGATTTCATGGCACTATGCCATTTCTCTGAGTCAACACTATTCATAGCCTCATTATAGGTCACAGGGTCGTCATCATGAATGATCGACAACTCATTGTCATTCTCAATGACAAGGCCATATTACCTCTCAGGTTGGCGAGACACTCTCCCTGACCTATGAATGGGCTGTTCCACAGAAGGTTGTTCAGTCAGAACAGGTATTTCCACTTGATCCGTAGTAGTTTGTGTTTCTTGAACTTCATCAAGTTCAATTTTGCTCCCACTGTTTCCTTCAAGGATAAACTCCTTTTCCAAGAAGGTCATGTCTGGAGACAAACACCCGATGATCGGTGTAAAAGTAATACCCTAAAGTCTCTTTAGGATATCCCATAAAACTACATTTTACGGATCGAGATTCCAGCTTATCTGGGTCAACTTTCTTGACGTGAGCTGGACATCCCCAAATCTTAACGTGTTTAAGACTCGGTTTCCTTTCTTTCCATATCTCATACGGAGTTTGAGGAACAGATTTGGAAGGCACCTTATTCAGTGAATATGAGGTTTCCAATGCATAACCCCGTAGGAATATTGGAAGATTTGCATAGCTCATCATGGACCGAACTATGTCTAACAAAGTTTGATTTCTCCTTTCAGATACCAATCTGGAGGCGTCCACTGGGAGACTATACCATTTACTTTGAGATAATCCAGAAACTCTCCATTCAAGTATTCACCACCTCGATCTAATCGAAGAATTATAATACTATGTTTGGTTTGTTTCTCCACTTCATACTTATACTCTTTGAACTTTTCAAAGGCTTCAGACTTGTGTTTCATCAAACACATATCCGAATCTAGATCTATCATCTATGAAAGTAATGAAGTACGAAAATCCACCCATGGCTTGCGTAGACATTGATCCACTACATCTGTGTGTACCATTCCTAGCAAATTTGCAGCCCTCTCTCCATGTCTACTAAATGGAGACTGCAATGCCACAATGAAGTGAAATTTTCATCATCCCTTTTCTTTTATTAGTTTGTTCAATCTGAAGTAAATTATGTCACATTTATACAGACCATTATTTAAAGTACCACGTCCATAAAGAATATTATCTCTAAGAATAGAACATTCATTATTCTCAATAATAAATGAAAATCCAGCCAAGTCTAACATGGGAATAGAAATAATATTCCTCACAATCGAGGGAACAAAATAACAATTATTTAAAACAATAGTCTTGCCCGTAGGCATATGTAAATGAAATGATTCTACATTTTCAGCAGCAACTCTTGCTCCATTTCCCATCAGTAGAATCACCTCCTCTTCCTCAAGAGTCCTACTTCTCCTTAGTCCCTGCAACAAATTGCAGATATGAGAACCACAGGCGGTATCTAATACCCAAGTAGAAATTTGATTTAATGACATATTCACTTTTATCATGAACATACCTGAATCAGAAGCGGTAGTCTCACTACCCTTCTTCTTCAATTCTGCAAGGTAAACCTTGCAGTTCCTCTTCCAGTGCCCCACCTTGTTACAGTGAAAGCAAACAACTTTTCTCTTGGGGTCTTCAGCTTTTGGTGGAACCGGCTTTTCTTCACCTACTTTCTTCTTCTTGGAAGGGTTCCTCTTCCTTTTCTTAGGATTGAAACCTTCACCAATTAGAAGAACATAACTCTTCTTAAGGGGAAAATTCGATTCCGCAGTCTTCAACATGTTGTGGAGTTCAGGCAGGCTGACATCCAACTTATTCATGTGAAAGTTCACAACAAACTGTGAGAACGAACTCGGAAGCGATTGTAAGACCAAGTCTTGGCTCAGCTCCCCATCCATGGCAAAACCAAGTTGTCCAAGACGTTCAATCAAATTGATCATCTTAAGTACATGGTCATTCACAGATGATCCCTCAGACATCCTACAACCGAACAGCTCCTTCGATATCTCATATCGAGCTGTCCTCCCTGCCACATCATATAACTCTTGTAGATGCATGAGGATAGTATGAGCATCCATATGCTCATGTTGCTTCTGTAGCTCAATGTTCATGGAAGCTAGCATGATGCATTGAGCAACATTTGCATCATCTACCCACTTACGATACACAACATGTTCATCATTATGTGCATCGCTAGCAGGTTCAGTAGGCTTAGGTGAGTCAATCACGTATTCCAGCTTCTCAATCCTGAGAACAATTCTCAAGTTTCGAAGACAGTCAGCATAATTAGGACCAGTCAACTTGTGAGCATCCAGTATGCTCCTGAGTGATAGTGCAGAAGACATAATGTATATTATAAATCTGTAAATAATAAACACATAACAACACTTAGCAAATATTCGATTTCATTTTATAACGCTATATGAATCGGGTCTTTATTCATAAGTGGCCCCCACTAGTTTATCTCATTTATTCAACCCCCTATATGAAAATTATGCATTCATAATGCTAGTGGGAATAGGGATCCTACATTCCATTACACAACCCTGGCTGTAGCACGAACCGCCATGTAATGTTCAATAGGCAGACAACTCTTGTCAATTACATCTTATGTTATTCCCTAATCAAACTTTAGCTTCTTGAATAATTGAGTCACGGCTGTGGCACGACAAACTCAATATTCTAAGTCAAGTCTAACCCAACATTCCGTACAATTGAATCAGTCCCCAAAGGCCCACGGCTGTGGCACGTACCGACCTTTAGATTCTTATTCAATGTACACATCTCTATGTAATAGACAAGTATTTCTTATTTCGATATCAAAGCCCTCGGTTATAGCACGAACCGACAATGATTCAAAAATAAGAACTACTTTTCTATCATGTTGGAAGGCTATGACCGACACAAGCCCGTTGTGTCATTGGCCAATTACTACTTGATATTATTTAATTTTAGAGGGATTATATTACGTTACAATCATAATCATATTATAAAGAGATTCTTCCTTTTAAATTAAATATTTCAAATCAATAATCAATAATCAGATGATTCCCAGATCGGGTGGAGCATTGTCAAGAGGCGTCACTTAATAACCCTTTCTTACAGATAGAAATCTGTTGTTGACAGAATCATCCTTTCTCTCATATCAAAAATTCATATTCAATTACGTGTTTCATAAACACAAGAATCTCATGATTGTATTCATAATATTATTATTAAGGTTATGAAATTATTTCACTATACTAGGTTGTCTAACAAACGCCTTATGTTCATTTAAGTTCACCTAAATCTATCATCGCATGATAAACTAAGCATATATCACATATATCAACATGAATAAACATCAAGGTAGGCATGTTACATCATCTAGCATATTGGTCTAAGCATTATACATCTCTATGTATCACATGAAGCATTTAAAAGCAGTTAAAACAGTTAAAAACAGCTTTAAACACTTCATGGAATATAATCAGTTCAAAACTATGATATAAACTAAAATTTGATCACTCCATTAGATCTGTCTTGGAAAAACGAATCCAACGATATATTGCACCCCCAAACGGAGTTACGAAACTCCCAAAAAATCAAATTTAATGTGGACAGTCGGGCTGTAACGCATTATAGGAACGCGTTACTAGCTCTGTAACGCATTCCGGTGATGCGTTACAACCCTTTTAAGCCATTAAAAGGTGTAACGCATTCCGCGAATGCGCCACAGGGTGTAACGCATTCCCAGAATGCGCGACACCCCCCGCGTGCGCGTTCGCCACATGCGCCTGCAGCAGCCGCCGCTTGACAGTCTTTCTCGATCGCCGTGCGCCGTACCTGACAGCTTCTTCACACAGCAACACATATCATGTGCTTTTCTTTTCAACATCAGTCAGAATGTTACAGCAACAGCAGATGTACAAATATATATACATACTTACAATTCATATATATATATATCTTTATTTAATTACGAATTA